>NC_057386.1:120207680-120337616 GCF_019320065.1 Cervus canadensis | reverse complement strand
TGGATGTGAGTCGCTAAGACTGGCCACCACACCATTTGACTGACTCCTTAGCAGCACTGACGCATCAACTCTGCTTCCATGGGAAGCCTTCTCTTTCCTTCTTTTTTTATGACTCCACATCTCCTAGCTTCACTTCTACATTTCTGCTCCCAGGACAACACCCCAAATCTACGATCTGGTCTGGCCCACATCCGTCCCATGCTTGTCTTGCACTATATCATCCTTTGATTATTCTGCTCCAGCCACATGAGCTGTTTTTCATCTCTCATCTAGGCCACATTCTTTGGCGCCCTAAGGCCTCTGCCCAGGCTGTTTTCTTTTCTTGAAATGCTCTTTCCTTAGCGTTTGTGTGTCTTCTTCAGCTACTTTAGCTAGACCTTCAAAATTATTTCAAACCTACCTATTGAACCCTCTAGTAAAAGAAAAAATAAATAAATAAATGAATAAAAGCATATATATCTTCCTTCAATGCCTTTATATCAGTTCTCAATCTGAGTTATTTGTTTCTTATGTATTGTTCATTTTCATCTCTACATATAAACTCAAAAAAGGGGGTCTGTTTTACTTATCAAATTTTTTCTATGGTCTGAATGGCAGAGTGCCTAGTACATAATAAATAGTTACTGAATAAATGAATGCATCACTCAGATTAGGAATTTTAGGTAGCAAGAAATAGCTTTCTATTAATAGTTCTCAAGTTTGGAAATGTGTGTGTGTGTGTGTGTGTCTAGCATCCTGGTATTTGTGATGGAGCTCAGATCTGTTTACCATCTGCAGTGAACAGAGCAGTCTCATATGTAAAGAATTATCCCCCACCCCATGCGAATAGTGCCCTTCTCTGCACTATTCCCTTCCCAGGAAGTCATAAATCAATGGTTTAACTGACTTTCTTAGCTGATTCCTGTATTAGAAGAGCACATCCTTAGACCTGCAGAGATGAAAGGAAGGCCTATAGTGTTGAATCTCTCCACCCCATCTTCTCATTCTGTAGAAAGCCAATTTCCTGGGTGTCCACTTTTGAGTATGAATATGGGAGACTAGTGACTGCTTGACCTCCAAATCTCCAACAAATCAGCTCCCCTCCCTGACCTCTAAAACTTGATAGAGTTGCCTTTATACACTGGCAAGGGACAAGTTCACTGGCTCCAAAGCCCAGCACTTCTTCACCTCTGAGTATAGCAAAGAGTGAGCAATGAATATGTATCCAATTAGCTCCTTTTTTGTTTGGTTAGTATAAGGAGGTGGTTGAACAGACAGGGAGTCCCTTGGACTGCAAGGAGATCAAACCAGTAAATCCTAAAGGAAATCAGTCCTGAATATTCATTAGAAGGACTGATGCTGAAGCTGAAGCTCCAATACTTTGGCCACCTGATAGGAAGAACTGACGCATTAGAAAAGACCCTGATGCTGGGAAAGATTGAAGGCAGGAGGAGAAGGGGATGGCAGAGGATGAGATGGTTGGATGGCATCACCCACTTGATGGACATGAATTTGAGCAAACTCTGGGAGTTGGTGATGGACAGGGAAGCCTGGCGTGCTGCAGTCCATGGGGTCCCAAAGAGTCAGACACGACTGAGTGTCTGAACTGAACTGAGCAGACAGGATAAAAAGTTGACATGATCAAAATGCTTTTGGAGGAAACTGAAATGCATATCACTAAACAAAAGAAGCTCATCTGAGAAGGTTACATACTATATGATTTCAGCTATATGACATTCTGGAAAAGGAAAAAATATGGAGACAGTAAAAAGATCATTGGTTGCCAGCAGGGCTTGGGGAGGGGAGAGATATTAATAAATAGGCAAAGTACAGATGAGTTTTAGGGCAGTGAAAATATTCCATATAATCTGCATGATATTATAATGATGGACACATGCCATTATATGCTTATCTAAACCCACTGAATGTACATCAAGCATGATCCCTTAGGTAAACTAGAAATTTTGAGATTACAAGGTTACTTTCACTCAGCAAGACCTGGATAGACCTAGAGATTATCACAGTGTGAAGTATGTCAGACAGAGAAAGACAAATGTCATATGATATTGCTTATATGCGGAATCTAAAAAAGTGGTACAAATAAACCTATTTCCAAAACAGTCACAGATGTGGAAAACAATCTTAAGATTACCTAGGTGGGGAGGGATAATTGGAAGATTGGGATTGACATACACTAATATATATAAAATAGGTACAGCACAGAAAACTCTACTCAATATGCTGTCATGGCCTACACAGGAAAGGAATCTAAAAAACAGTGGATATGTGTCCATGAATAACAGATTCACTTTGCTGAACACCTGAAACTAACATAGCATTGTAAATCAACTATATTCTAATAAAAATTACTTTAAAAATTAAAAAATGTGGGATAAACCTTCACATAAAGGCATAAATAATCCTTGGTGACTCAGATGGTAAAGAATCTGCCTGTAATATAGGAGACCTGGGTTCGATCCCCGGGTCAGGAAGATCCCCTGGAGAATGGAATGGCTACCCACTCCAGTATTCTTGCCTGGAGAATCCCATGGATAGAGGAGCCTGGTGGGCTACAGTCCATAGGAGCTTGCAAAGAGTTAGAGATGACTGATTGACAAACACTTTCACTTTCACTTTCAAGGATCACTGGGGCCACCTTGGAGGCTGTCTGCAATAGTGACTTATCCAATTCTCTAGGGCTGAGTTGGAGATGTCTGCTTATTGGTAAAGGATTTCTAGTTGCTTGAGGTTCTGTACTAGAGTGAAAAAATGGTCCAATGACTTTGGCTATAAGAGAGAAAATGGGAATATGATGGGCAGAATCATGGTCCCCAATGCTCAGAACTTGTGACTATGTCACAAAGCAAAGTGACCTTGCAGATGTGATTAAGTTAGGAATCCTGAGATGGGAAGAGTAGCCTGTTTTATCAAGGTGGGTGCAATGTCATCATAAAAGTCCTTACACAAGGGAGGCTGGAAAGACAGAGGAGATGCAGCTACAGAAGCTTAGCTTCAAGTGATGCAGGACCATGAGCCAAAGAATATGGACAGACTATAGAAGCCGGAAAAGTCAAGGACTGGAATAACCCCTAGAGCCTCTAGTGGAAATGCAGCCCTGCTGATACCTTGATTTGAGCCCTGAAAGATCCATTTCAGACTTCTGACCTCCAGAAATGTAAGCTAATATATTTATTTTTCTTTAAGCCCCTAATTTTGTGGAAACTATAGCAGCAATAGGAAGCTAATACAGGGTGTGATAAGGATTTTTTTTGGAAGGGAAATTTGGGTGTTCTTTTCAAATGGTTCCTCTTCTAAACCTTGCAAGGCTCTCGCCTATAAACTGTGTGAGAGGAAGAGGAAAGCATTCCCTCCCATTGATGGGATGTTCGCTGAGCTTCTAGGCTTGTGGTCTTGTCCCACTACTAGGAGAGATGGAGAAAAAAAATATTGAGGAGGGAGGGCATGGTAGCATAGTGAGGCAGAAAGGATAGAGCACCCTCTGGGGTTCCTTCTTCTAAGAGGAAGAGACAGCAGAGTTGCTTGCACATGAAGGCCCTGAGGTGGGGATTCTCAGAGGATGGGTATGACCAGAAGCTGCCTGCTACTGACCTGAGGTGAAGAAGTGCAGAAGCCAGTAGTTGTAGCCAAGCCTCGCAAGGGACTTCCGGTCCTTTGGAAAACCATTTGAAAGTAGGCTGGCTCCAAAAAATGGACTGAAATTTCAGAATGGGGAGATGACATGTTTGTAACCAAAAGGACACTGCCCTCATAATTAAAAATGACTGAAAAATTATGGAATCCTTCTAAGGTAGCCCAGTGAGAGTGGGTTTCCACAGAGCTGACTTGGTACAAGTTTCTGGCACATTAAAATGTTTTTGTGTGTATGCCTCAGTAAGTTGAGATGCTTCCGCTGAGCTAGTTATAGGACCTATTCTTTTCAACACTGAATAACAACGCTGGAGTGAAGGTAACCATCCAATTAAAGATACGCCCTGGTGTCAGAGGCTAAATTTTGCACATTAATAAATATTCTTAAGTCTCAGTTATGTTGTGTTTCTCTTGACCACAGCTCTGAGCCCCGGGTAAATTACAGGGCTGGCTACACAGCCTCTGGGATCCTGGGAATGACTGCAAAGCATGGAACACCGTAGTGAGCCTGTAATGACTGTTATCATCCTGGTTAAATCAGGAAGGAAGTAGAGGAAAATGAGCACCCAAGTGTTGCTCATCAAACAGAAATTGTGTGTTGTGCTGCACTGAAAGATGTACAAAAGATGGATGACAAGTCTGAGCATAAGAGAAAGTGAGGTTTGATTTGAATCCCCTCTTGGGATATTTGTTTTCAAACATTCAGATGTTTATATAGATGGAATTGAGAGCGCTTTCTCAGAATTTAACAACCAACCCAACCCATTTCCCTATTATTCTTTTAAAACTGCTCAAAGTGTGAGATTTAACATTTTTGGTATGATGTCTCCTGTGAAACAGGGCCTTGAAAATTACATAGTGTTTGCTTTTTAACAATGAATTGCAAACAATAGATTAATCAGAGCTTTCATGTTTTATGTAGGCTTTAAAAATATGGGTAATTTTCTGATAACATCATCTAGATTTTGAGAAGCCTTCCACATTTCAGCTTAGGCTTATTTACTCAAGCTTAAAATAAATAAATAAATAAATAAACAGATATATAAAAGAAGAGACAAAGAGGTCTTAAAGCATAATCTTCAGAGTCTGAACGTATGAAATCCCAGGGTAAAAGGGTAACGACTGAACTGTGGTGTTGGAGAAGACTCTTGAGAGTCCCTTGGACTGCAAGGAGATCCAACCAGTCCATCCTAAATGAGATCAGTCCTGGGTGTTCACTGGAAGGACTGATGCTGAAGCTGAAACTCCAGTACTTTGGCCACTTGATGCGAAGAGCTGACTTATCGGAAAAGACCCTGACGTGGGGAAAGATTGAAGGTAGGAGAAAGGGACAGCAGAGGATGAGATGATTGTGTGGCATCACCGACTCAATGGGTATGAGTTTGAACAAACTCTGGGAGATGGTGAAGGACAGGGAAGCCTGGCGTGCCACAGTCCATGGGGTTGCAGAGAGTTGGACCTGACTTAGCCACTGAATAATAACAACAAAGGATAGAGAGAATTGTGACACCTTGAGAGGTATGTGGCTGAGTGGACATCAGCTGCGTTTTGCAGTCACACAGACCTTAGTTTAGGCTTAAATCTGATTCAGTCTCTCCCGGTTGTGTGGACTTGGTAAGTTATGATGTCTCTGATATCTTTGAAGATGCAGTACCTCATCTATAAATTGAGGGCAACCTCTCACGCTTGTGTGGGAGTCACTGTTACATGAGAAATACCTATTTTTGCTCTTCTCATTTCATGCTTTAAAAGTTTATATGAATATGTAGAGACAAAAGGATGAATGTATGAAAATCTAAATGCTTGAAACTTCTACAAAGTTTTATAGATTATACTCTATGTGAAAAAATGTCTTTGTTTTCTTTTTATAATACAGGTTCTTGCAAATTAATATATCATTATCTCTTTTTAAAATTGAAGTATACATCTTGTGGGAAGAGCTGAAGCAGGCGCTCTTGGCTCGGCGCGGCCCGCTGCAATCCGTGGAGGAACGCGCCGCCGAGCCACCATCATGCCTGGGCACTTACAGGAAGGCTTCGGCTGCGTGGTCACCAACCGATTTGACCAGTTATTTGACGACGAATCGGACCCCTTCGAGGTGTTGAAGGCAGCAGAGAACAAGAAAAAAGAAGCCGGCGGGGGCGGCGTTGGGGGCCCTGGGGCCAAGAGCGCAGCTCAGGCCGCAGCTCAGACCAACTCTAATGCGGCGGGCAAACAGCTGCGTAAAGAGTCCCAGAAAGACCGCAAGAATCCGTTGCCCCCCAGCGTCGGCGTGGTTGACAAGAAGGAGGAGACGCAGCCGCCTGTGGCGCTTAAGAAAGAAGGAATAAGACGTGTTGGAAGAAGACCTGATCAGCAACTTCAGGGTGAAGGGAAGATAATTGATAGGAGACCAGAAAGGCGACCACCTCGTGAAAGAAGATTTGAAAAGCCACTTGAAGAAAAGGGTGAAGGAGGAGAATTTTCCGTCGATAGACAGATTATTGACCGGCCTATCCGAGGCCGTGGTGGTCTTGGAAGAGGTCGAGGAGGTCGTGGACGAGGAATGGGCCGGGGAGATGGCTTTGATTCTCGTGGCAAACGTGAATTTGATAGGCATAGTGGAAGTGATAGATCTGGCCTGAAGCATGAGGACAAACGTGGAGGGAGCGGATCTCACAACTGGGGAACTGTCAAAGATGAATTAACTGACTTGGAACAATCAAATGTGACTGAGGAAACACCTGAAGGTGAAGAACATCCAGTTGCGGACACTGAAAATAAGGAGAATGAAGTTGAAGAAGTAAAGGAAGAGGGTCCAAAAGAAATGACTTTGGATGAGTGGAAGGCTATTCAAAATAAGGACCGGGCAAAAGTAGAATTTAATATCCGAAAACCAAATGAAGGTGCTGATGGGCAGTGGAAGAAGGGATTTGTTCTTCATAAGTCAAAAAGTGAAGAGGCTCATGCTGAAGACTCAGTTATGGATCACCATTTCCGGAAGCCAGCAAATGATATTACATCTCAGCTGGAGATCAATTTTGGAGACCTTGGCCGCCCAGGACGTGGTGGCAGGGGAGGACGAGGTGGCCGTGGGCGTGGTGGACGTCCAAACCGTGGCATCAGGACTGACAAGTCAAGTGCTTCTGCTCCTGATGTGGATGACCCAGAGGCATTCCCAGCTCTGGCTTAACTGGATGCCATAAGACAGCCCTGGTTCCTTTGTGGACCCTCCTCTTTGAGGCTTGCATGCTTAAGGATCCCAAACGACTAAGAAATTTAAAAAAAACAAAAAACAAAAAAAAAGACTGTCATTCATACCATTCACACCTAAAGACTGAATTTTATCTGTTTTGAAAATGAACTTCTCCTGCTACACAGAAGTAACAATATGGTAGTCAGTTTTGTATTTAGAAATGTATTGGTAGCAGGGATGTTTTCATAATTTTCAGAGATTATGCATTCTTCATGAATACTTTTGTATTGCTGCTTGCAAATATGCATTTCCAAACTTGAAATATAGGTGTGAACAGTGTGTACCAGTTAAAAAAAAAAAAATAAGAATGCTAAGCAATTATGGATGCACGTGTCAAAGTTGAATGACAGCTTTGTTTCCATTTCCTTAGCGGAAGATGAAATAATGGCATCTCTATGGTCAAGGGTGTATCTTAGAGTCCATGAAATACATAGCTTGCAGTCTCCTGGAAGATGCTGATCAGTCTGCTTGATTACAGATTGATTGATATGTTGTCACCCACCTGGGCTCATTGTCGCAGCATCAAAAGAGTGGTCCTGTCCATTTACTTTTATTGAAAACCTACAGGTAGCCTAGCCATGGGGAAAACAGAGCAATTTAGACATTTTTTCCTGCTCTCTGGGAGCTTGAAGTCTCCAGAAGACTCTAAAACAGGGCAAAGGAACTGGGCTTTAAAGCAGTTATGAATAATGTGCAGTGTAAGGGCAGAGAGGGAGAGAGAATTTCTGACTCAGGGACAAATAGTCCTGAAGGGAGGTGTGATTTTGCTTGCAAATAAATTAACATTTATCTCTCTCATTGGAGGTTGCTGAATGAAACCTCCAGATTTCACCTGGTTTGGGCCCCTTAGGATCACTAGCAGATATAACTGGGCCCTCCGTGTGTCTCCAAAGATGAACAAATGTCTTCAAAAAAATGAAGTGTGTCATGAGCGGACATTTTGCTAGGATTTTCTAAGTAGGAAATAAAAGTTTAACAAGGACAGTGTGTCAGGAGAAAATTAAGTCCAGAAAGATGCTGGGTAGGGCAAACCAAACTGAAGAATTTCAGAATTCAAGGTCATATAGTAGAAAGGGGCACACATAACTTCTGTTTGGATGTTTGGATCAAATATGTGCACATTTCATATGAGTATATACATGTGACATGTTTCTCACATGCCTGGATATGCCTGGTGATACACATATGTAAGGCATGTTTAGATATGTAAGTACATATGCCATGGGGTGCATACATGTGTGTGAGTTTCTGTGTATCGGGGTCCAAGTTGGCAGAAACATGTGTTTTCTATACTTGACTCTGTACACAGAGCCTATATCTGAATGTACATTTTCCTGCATATGACATATATGCATGCCTGCATGGGACCTGCATGCATGTGTGTCGAGTGTAGATGCGTGTGAAGTGCATGGTGTGGATACATATGTGTATGTCTGCATGTCTAACTGGGGCATGTGAATGTTTACATATAAATATTGTACAAGAGAGAACATGTAAGAATATTTTATATATGAGGACACATGAACATATATGTATAAATGGAAAATATTGTGTGCATGCGTTCATGTTCAGTCGCTCAGTCTTGTCAGACTCTTTGTGACCCCATGAACTGTCACCTGCCAGGCTTCTCTGTCCATGGAATTTTCCTTGGACAGGAATACTGGAGTGGGTTGCCATTTCCTCATCCAGGGGATCTTCCCGACCCAAGGATCAAATCTGCGCATCCTGCAGCTCCTGTGTTGGCAGGCGAATTCTTTACCAGTGAGCCACATGGGAAGCCTGGAAAAATATTGTGTTGGCCAAAAACTTCGTTCAGGTTTTTCCATACGCTGTAATGGAAAAAGCTAACCAAATTTTTTGGTCAATCCAAAATGTGTATAAATGTATGTCATGAAAATGTGGACGATTGCACAAACATGTGGGAATGTGTGTTTGGATAAATATCCAGGTAGATGAGCTCTGTTTTCCTGCCATGCTCCATGACCTGTGGAGGTGGGTTTCTACATTAGTGTGTGCTCAGTAGGTGATGTGTCTGCTATGGAGGTGTGTTTGGGCACCCAAAGCTGAGTTGTGTGGAAATGTGGACTCAAGTGCCAGTGCACATAGAGGTATATCATGTGGGGTGTGTGAGGAGTCAACTCACATCTCAGTGCACTTAAAATTGAATGGTGGATTGTATTGTCTTATCAGTCAAAACTCAATAAACCAAAAGGAGGGAGCCAGTTGTGTGATACGATACAGAGATTGGGGCTGTTTTAGATGGGATGGTCCATGAAAGTATCTCCGAGTAGGTGCCATTTGGTGCCAACTCCAAGAACTGGGGGCTCAAAGCTCAGATTGGCCCCTTCCTCTGGCCTGGCGCCCAGTGTGGCTTCCGGGCTCTAGTAGGTCCCTGTTTGTTGTTGTTTAGCCGCAAAGTTGTGTCTGACTCTTTTGTAACTCCATAGACTATAGCCCACCAGGCTTCTCTGTCCATGGGATTTCCCAGGCAAGAATACTGGAGTGGGTAGCCATTTCCTTCTCCAGGGGATCTTCCCAACTCAGGGATCAAACCCATGTCTCCTGCATTGGCAGGTGGATTCTTTACCGCTGAGCAACCAGGGAAGCATATAGCTAGACGGTCCATGGGCACCACCCCCCCAACCATCTTCTTCTTGGGATTTTCTCCTTTGCTTCCTGAATCTCTCACCCATGGGTCACTTGTTCTCTTCCTCCACCCAGGACCCTTCCAGGCTTGCCCTTCCTAATAAATATTCTCTAATAAATATTTTAGTGCCCATGGAGATCAATGGTGCATCAACGATGGGACGCTGGATGTAAATCATCTCAGCTTTGGCGTCACCCCAGAAATCAATGTTCACACATTAGGGCTATTAGTTCATTAGGAAGCCTTTGATGGATAGCAGCAAGATCTGGGATGTCACACCTGGAGTCCCCCTTCCTCTTCTTCCTGCGCTGATACAGCCACTAAGGGGCAGGTGCCTGGGGAGGGAACTCACCCTCAGAGACTAACCCTCTCCTCCACATCAGTAGAAAGTGGTCCTCAGTGGGGTATTCCATTCTCTGCCTCCTTGCCTAAGCCTCACAACTACATTTGAGATTTAAAAAAATTTTTTACTTGAAGTATAGCTGACTTCTAATATTGTGTGTATTTATTTATTTTGGCCACACCCTGTGGCATGTGGGATCTTAGTTCCCTGACCAGGGATTGCACCCACACCCCCTGCATTGGAAGGTGAAGTCTTAACCACTGGACTGCCAGAAAAATCCCCTTCATTTGAGATTTCAACAGCTAGAAAGAGGTGGTAGATTCTGAGTGTGAGGATGTCCATCATTTTAGAGCTGGACTGATGCTCAACTACCAGTTTGTTCATTCATCAATCATTTATTGAGCACCTACTGTGTGCAAACAAAAACTGGCAGGTGAAAGTCAACAAAATGTGAATACCTTTTGAGCTCTTTACTCCTCCTCTTCTTTTATGCAGAGAAATGTGCATACGACTTTGATGAAAAGAATGCATGTTATAGTTTTGTCTGCAATGAACCATAAAGATCTAAACATTTGCCAGTGGGCGATGGGTTAAATGATCCATGGTTTGTCCATACAGTGAAATATTACTCATGCAAACCCAGTGGATTAAATGTTTAAAGATAGTTAATATGGTGAAAACAAATATGTAAATACACAAATCAGTAGATTCATGCCCATTTCGATGAAAACTCAAATCCACACATTTACAGCACACCCCTGTGAACACCCAACGATGCACCACTGCATATACAAATCTTCAAATATTCACATGGACCCACAGACCCACAAACCCATATGCCCACCTACTTGTGGACAGACAGCCACACGACCCTAAGGCCGTTGGCCCCCGTGCTCTGAGCGTCTGAGCTGAGCTCCCTTCAGCTGCCACCTGCTAGTTCTCTCCAAGTGCAAAGGGACCAAGGATGCGATGGGAATTTGGTGTCAGTTTTCACAGAAGCCCGGGTCAGTCTCTGCAGGGTTGCGGGGACTCGGCCCCAGCAGAGAAAGGCCTCACCTTGCCCTCAGGGCAGCCAGCCAGGAAACAAGCTGATTTCAGCGATGATGCGGATTGCCCCCCAGCTGCCCGAGTTTTCTGGAAAAGGGCATCCTGTTCTCCTGTCTGCACATGTCTGGGACACTGGAGCCTGAGACAGCTTCTTTGCCTCTCTCTCCTGCCCTCGGAGCAGGCTGGGAGGCCCAAGGGAGCGAGCTTGCTGAGATTTCTAAAGCTTCCTATTTGCCGAAACCAGCCTGTTCCCACAAATCCCAAAATAGAGTCCCTGGCAGAGCTGTGAACTCTGAAATGCAGAGACAGCTGCAAAGAAAAATAGTGGAAAGGAACAGGCAGGAGAGCTGTCTGCCTTCGCCTCCAGTCTCAGAAGGATCCTGGAGTGGACAAGGGCATCGAGGGGTCACTGTTCCCTGTACCATCCACCCCCTGGTCTCCAAATAGACTTCAAATGATGCCTATTGAAAATGTATAAAACTGCTCAGAGAGCTCTGGGGAAACGCAGGACATTTCCTTCTGCAAAAAAAAAAAAAAAAATTACTGTTCCTTTGCCTTCCCTGAAAGTTCTTTTCTGAGTCTAACCTAAAGCCTTCAAGCCTTCAAACTACCGATATATCTCATCCTCTTCCTCCATGTCCTCTGGGCCTCCTCTTCTCTGAGAACACTAAGTTCATTTTCCTTCACCAGTGAAATGAGTGACTCATTTCCCTGGGCACTCATTATGCTGTAAACACATGCCACTGTTCTTCCTAGGGGGGTGGCCATTGCCGTGATTATTACCAATAGGTGTTCAGAAATGCCACAGAACCACAGAGGGGACAGAAACAAAGGAAATTTCTTGAAAGAAAAATCATTTTACCAGGGCCTTGAAGGCCAAAAAAGATTTTGAATTCAGGAGGGCAGCAATTAGAAAAAGGCAGCATTTCGGGTGGAAAGAACAACTTTGGCTCAGATAAGAAGATGGGGGTGAGGTGGTGGGGTAGGGGGGTGGTGCTGTATTGATGGCAGTGGGAAGGAGGAGAACATAGGAAGCAGAGCAGCTCAAAAACAGGAGCACAAGCACCAAAAGATAGCTCACAGGTTGTCATGAGAGAAGGAAATTATTTTTAAAAGGAATGAGAAAGAGATGTATTAAGACCTGAAAAATGTCAGCATATGTGAGGATGAGGTGGTGTGGGGAAACCAGATTAAAGGAAGATAAGAATTCAGAGTAGCCTGGAGAGGCCAAAAAATGGAGCAAAGACACTTAGTAGTGAATGGAAAGCGGTCAGCACGCCCATTTTACAGATGCAAAAACTGAGGTCAGAGGAATGAAACAAGCCCAAAGTCTCCCAACTGAGTTAAGTAGCTGAGCTGCATGCAGTTCAATCAGCACACTGTCCAAATGGCCCTAAAGTTCACTGATTGTTTTTCTTTTTAAAAGAAGGGCCTGGAAGCACAAAGTCATAGTCTCAGATGGGAAAGAGCAGAGCAAGGCTCACATGGGAGGGGGAGGGGATGGAGGACTGGGAGATGGGGGTGGGGGGCGGGTGGTGGCAAGGGTGACATCACCACTGTGTCCTGAGGACCCTGATCCATCTACAGACCATCCTGGGTTTATAGCCACTGCCCTCCATTGGCAACCCCAAATGCTCTTCTCCCTCTCAGAGGTTTATTGACGAAATCTGCCCTGAAAACAGTTCTACCACCCCCCACCCCGCACCCCCTGTCTGGGGCTCAGTCACCCTCCTCCTGCAGCCTCCTCCTTGGCTCATGTAAGCCAAGCATGTAAGCCCAGGAGCCTTGCCTGGGTGGGGTCGGCCCTTTGAGCCAAGACCCCAGAAGTCTGGCGGCGGGCAGGGAAGAGTGTGGCTCTGACCACGGTCTCTGTTGAGCAGCGGCTTTTCCTGTCCCTAATTCGGCTGAGGACCCTGCTCTCAGCAGGGCCATGGCTTGCTGATAGGGTCACCAGTGACTGGTGGAACTCTGCCAGCACTTGCTCCGGCTTGGAGTTTTGGTGTAGGAAGCGCTTGGCCTGCTAATCACAGGGGTAGGGGTGAGGGGGTAGCTGGAAGCAAGTCAATGACCTGCGCGTGGGACAGGGAGAGAAGGAAACAGTAGGAACATAACATTAACGTAGGCACAGTCTCTGGTATGCAGCAGGTAGTGAATAAGTGTGTGCTGCTTGCATGAACAGAGGAGGAGAGGAGAAAAGGGAGAGAAGAAAGGAAGGAAAAAACGAGGGAAGGAGGGAGGGAGATAGAAGAGCCCTCGGTGAAGCCAGGACTAGCGAGTCCTGCCCCACAGTGAGCACATCTGTGTGAGCTCAGAGTCCGTTGACTGTATTTGGAATCTGAAAATCAGGTTCGGAAAGCACATGTGTCTACTGTGCGCAGTCCTGTCCGACTCTTCTCAACCCCGTGGACCATGGCCCGCCAGGCTCCTCTGTCCATGGGGACTCTCCAGGCAAGAATACTGGAGGGGGTTGCCATGCCCTCCTCCAGGGGATCTTCCCGACCCAGGAATCGAACCCTGGTCTCCCGCATTACAGGCGGATTCTTTACCCTCTGAGCCACAAGGGAAGCCTAACCTTTAAATATTTAAGTAGGCTATCAGACACATAAGAGTCTTGAAAATAGTAAAATTGCCAAGACTAGCAAAGTATAGACTCTGGACCCAAACTATTTTGAATTGAATCCTGGCTCTGCGATGTATAAACTCTGTGAGTTTGGTCCAGTTACAGAACCTCTCTGTGCCTTTTTATACCTGGAAAATGGAGATAATAATCATACCTGCCTGGCTTCTTGTGAAGGTTAAATTATTCAACATTTGTGAAGCAGTTAGAATAGAGCCTGCCACAAAGTCAGGGTTTAATCAGCATTTGCTGTAACTATGATCAGAGAGGGGAAGTCACTTATCCAAAGCCACACAGCTAGCAGAAGCAGTATTCCAAACTAAGCTTCTTTGATCCCCAAAGCCACACTTTTTTAATAGAGTAGAGATGGAAAGAGATCTTTTATTTCTGTGAAAATAAAGCAGCAGAGATGGAAAGAGATCCTTTATTTCTGTGCCCTCTTCTCCCCACCCCCCCTGCCCCACCAGTCACTCCCAAGCAAAATTGCTCTTCCATGCCATCTCCCTGGTCAGGGCTGAGAAGCCTCGCATCGCCCTGTTCCCAGACAGAGCATGTTCTCTCTTCAACTTTTGTCCTTGAAAAGGGCCAGAGCTTCTGTGTGAAGGGAAAAGAGAGTCTGCAGGCAGCCTTGGCCACCCAGCCTCACGGGGCCCTGCAGGATTGCTTCCTTCTGCTTTTCTCTGCATGTCAGGGTGACAGAGACCAGCCCAAGCCTGGCGTGCCTGGAGACTGTCTGCCCAGCCTTGCCCAGAACACCCCTCAGGGAAGCCAGAGGCCGGGATCACAAGCAATGAGCGAACGGGCTGGCCACTGGCAGGGCAGCTAAGAATAATAATAACAATGGATGATATTGCTTACTATACATTATGACCTGGGCTCTTTAAAAATAGTACCATCTTAAATCCTTACTTCATCTCTTGAGAGCTTTCTCACTGGTTCTTTCTTATAGACAGGGAGATTAAGTTCAGAGGTCAAGGTATTTGGCCCAAGTCATACAATGTTAAGGGGCAGAGCCAAGATTCAAAGCCAGTGCTGACTGGTCCCAAAGTCAGGCTGTTAACGCATGCTACAAAGCCTTACCTGGTTGGCTGCTTGGGACACTTTATTCCTTCTGGTCCCAGTACCAAGGGCCAGCTGAGATAAGTGATCACTGAGCATAGTCTCTGAAAGAATATGGAGGCCATCTTGCCCTGCCTCTCACTGGCCCTTGTGTGGGTCAATATAATGATGCAAATATATGCAAATCACATGCAGAATTACCTGTCAGTTTTCTGAACTCCCAAGGGGCTCTTCAGAAAATTCTGAACTGGTATTTCCCAATTTTCAGATATTTAAATACCACTAGTCAATTCATGGAGACTCGTTGGTAAAGAATCTGCCTGTCAGTGCAGGAGACAGAAGAGATATGGGTTCGATCCTTGGGCCAGGAAGATCCCCTTGAGAAGGAAAGGGGAACCCATTTCAGTACTCTTGCCTGGTAAGTCACACAGACAGAAGAGCCTGGTGGGCTACAATCCATGGGGTCACAAAAGAGTCGGGCATGGCTGAGCGACTAAACAAGTCAGTTCATAAAATCTGCATTGTTATTTACTAATATTTTTTAAACGTGATTTATTTTTCTTAACTTAAATTCACCCCAAAACAGGAAAATTGAAACCAGTACCATAAATATAAAACCATTACCACGAACCAAAATGAAGTCTAGAAATAAAAACAATGAACACCTTACAATGGTACAAAATCCTAGCTGGGGGTACTTCCCTGGCAGTCCAGTGGTTAAGACTCTGTGCTTCCACTACTGGAGGTACAGGTTCAGTCTCTGGTTAGGGAACTAAGATCCCATAAGCCACGTGGCTCTGTTAAAAAAAAATAAAATCCTAGCTGGGAATTACAATTTAAAGGTTCCTGGAGCTTTGAGTGGGAGGACCTTTCTCACTCATACTGGCTCTCACTCTCTTTTTTATTTGGGAAAAATGGGTGTATGTTCATTAAAATAATTTTATATTACAGATCTGCTGGTCACAAGTGGTGGGTGGGGCCAGACTCTGTTCTTTCCTGGAGTCTCTGGGGAGAATCACTTCCTTGCCCCTTCAGTTCCACCTGGCTATAGGACTGAGATCTACATCTGTTTGCTGGTTGTCAGCTGGGGACCACTGTTACCTGCAGGAAGCCTCTGTTTGGTCCTCACACATGTCCTCCTAATTTTCATGACCCCTGGATCCTTATCATGCTGCCGTCTTTCTGGTTCTCAACAGCCAAGGCAAGTTCTTGGATTGTAATGACTCATGGAATTAGATTGGTCCCACCTGGAAAATCCAGAACAATCTCCCCATTGCAAAGGACTTAACCTTTATCATACCTGCAAAGTCCCTTTTACCAGGAAAAGTAACATATTCACAGGCCTGAACATCTTTGTTGTTGATGTTCAGTCACTCATTCGTGTCCCACTCTTTGTGACCCCATGGACTGCAGCACTCCAGGCTCCCCTGTCCTCCACTGTCTCCCAGAGTTTACTCAAATTCATGTCCCTTGAGTCAGTGATGCTCCCTAACCATCTCATTCTCTGCCACCATGGATGTCTTTGGGGGGTCATTATTTTGCTTACCCCGGAATACTAGCACCAAACAGAGACTTTCTTCTTGGTAGAATCAGAGAGGGAGGAAGGGAAGGAAGAAGGAACAGAGGGAGGCAGGGAGGGAGGGAAGGAGGGAGCTGTCTGCTGAGTCTATATAATTTATAATCCTGTCTATGGGCCACTTAAAATAATTCTGTGAATGAAACCTTGCTCGATAAGTCTTGCCCTGCCATGATCACAGCTGATAAGCTTTGAAAGTGCTCACATAGCCAGTCTCGCCCTGGCCATGCGAGTTTCCATCTGAAACAGGAAAGAAGCAACGGAATGTCTCAGAGAGAATCCTCAAGAACTTTTCACTCAAGGCTCACATCTTCCTTTCAGACTACCTGGAGATATTCCCCGACCCCCACAACGCTCTCCTGGCTCAGAGTTGGATCCTTCTGGGTTCAATTTCTATTTGGTTCCAAAGGAGTCCCTTCCAGCACCCAGAACGTCTGCAATGTGTCATTCCCCTGCACTACATGGAGGCTTTAACGGCAGCCCTGGGAAAGGCTGAGCCTTGCTGCTGGGAGGCGCTGGGTGGCTGGCTTCTTTCTCTAACAGGCCTGGTCTCTCGCCCTTTGCTAATTACTTTGATCCTTTGCACTTTGTAAAAAAAGCCCCACAACACCAGTTGGTCCCCTCTGGCTTTAACCTTGCAACCCAGTTGGCCCTTGTAAAAGTAGGGGGTGGGGGCTGGAAGGAGGCCAGGCAGGGGCGGGCACAGGCTCCCCAGATCTACGCAGACTGCCTTGGGTCTGTTCCTTTAATGATCGCTTCCCAGGGCTCTCACAAAAAAAAAAAAAAAAAAAAAGCACAAATAAAAGGCGTTTTACAAGATGGCAGGGCTGTGTGTGAGACTGACTCCATCAACCACCAGTTCATTCGGGAGTTTCTTTGCCTGTTCACATAACTTTCCTTACAGATCTCTCAGCAACTGGCTGCCTCTGTCTTATTCACTCCAGCTTCCCACAGCTCTGGACAGCCTCCTTTCCCACCCCTGGCTCCAGCCTCAGGCCCTGCCCTTGGCAAATCCTCAGTTTTATCCTCTTCTGCTCCTTTCCCCATTCTATGAAGCTACCCTGGTGAAGCAGTGTGAATTTGCCATCTGGGAAGACAGAGAATTGACTTGCAGGAACTTATGAAGCTGAATGTAAAAAAGAAGACTGTTGATTGAGATGAGGATTAGGAAGGGAGCCCTGTGGGCAGGCATACATAGGAAACAGGGTTTTTTTTTTTCTCCTGGAAAAAGCATAAATGTGGCCCAAACCCCACCTATGTGTCCTTAAGAGTAGACTCTCAAAAAAAAAAAAAAAACAGAGTAGACTCTCTATCACAGACTGGTTGACACACACGTGTGTAACAGAATTAGGTTCTATTATAACAAAGTCCTAAAAGTTGCATGTTATTTACTTTCAGAAAAATCTACTTTCCTTAATCCAAGGTGATCCCCATTATAGAGTATGTATAGGTCAGCTTTTGCTGCATGACAAACTACTCCCAGACTCAGTGACCACCGAAACCAGTGTTTACTTAGTCTATGATTCTTCTGGTCAACTTTTCTTTTTATTTAAAAAAAAATTATTTTTAATTGGAGGATAATTGCTTTACAATGTCGTGTTGGTTTCTGCCATACAAGGTGAATCAGCCATAGGTATACATCTATCCCCTCCCTCTTGAACATCTTTCCCACGCCCCCCCCACCCCATCTACCCCTCTAGGTTGTCACAGAGCACCCAGTTGAGTTCCCTGTTTAATACAGCAACTTCCCATTAGCTATCTATTTTACATATTGTAATGTATATGTTTCAGTGCTGCTGTCAATTCCTCCCACCCTCAACTTTTGAGCTGAGTTCAGCTGGGTAGTTCTTCCAGCCTCTGTGTGTGTGTGTGTGTGTGTGTGTGTGTGTGTGTGTACGCGCACTCAGTCGTGTTTGACTCTGGACTGTAGCCCCCCGGCTCCTCTGTCCAGGAAATTTTCCAGGTAAGAATATCAGAGTGGGTAGCAACTTCCTTATTTCCGACCCATGGATCGAACCTGCGTCTCTTGTGTCTCCTGCATTGGCAGGCAGATTCTTTACCACTGTGCCACCTCCGTCTGGTCTGTGGGGGACTCACAAATGTGTGAGTCAGCTTCTGGGTTGGCGGGATGATGGCTGGTCCAGGGGACTTTGCTGGGACTTCCTTGCCAGTCCTGCATGTGGTCCTTTACCCTCCGGTAGATAGCTCAGGCTCACTCTCGTGGTGGTGGTGGCTTTCCAAGGGAAATGAAGGCATGCAAGGCCTCCTGAAGCTTTGGTCAAGAATTGCCACCTTGTCAGCTTCTGTTATACTTTACTGTTCAAAGCAAATCACCAGGCCAGCCTAGATTCAAAGATGGGGAAATACTCTCCAGTGCTTGCCGGGAAATGCCACAGTCACACTACAAAGAGCATGGATACTGGGAAAAGAGAAAGACTGTGATCGCTTTTGCAGTCTAACACAGTTTATTTCCCATTGTCATTCACTGGAACTCTAGTCCCAGGAAAGGATCAATAGGGATGATAGGGTATGAAAGAATGTGTGATCAAAGAATTTGTGAAAATTTGGTCTCAACAAAGTAAATAAGGGACTTCCCTGCAGATCCAGTGGCTAAGACTCCAAGTTCCCAATACAGGGAACCCGAGGTTCCATCCCTGGGTAGGGAACTAGATCCCACATGCCATAACTCAGAGTCTGAATGCTGCAACTAAAGATCCCTCAGTCTGCAGCTAAGATCGAAGATCCAGTGTGCTGCGACTAAGACTGGATGCAGCCACATAAATAAATAAATATTAAGAAAAATAAAAAACCAAAACCAAAGTAAATAAGCTTTAATGCAGGACTTCTCAGAGCCTTAATCACCACAGTGCCTGATGAGTGAGCCTTCAAGACTGGAAAACACAGGCAGTCCAGTGATTGACAGATTCCCAATTGGATTATTCTTTTGGAGGGAACATCCCCCAGAATTCATAGCTGTAAACTGTATTTTGGGAAATACAATTACGATAACATAACTCACGCGAATTTGCATCAGATATGTCATTCCAGGTAAAGATGAAAGGGGAGCATTCACAGGAACTTCTTTCTTACCTGGACCACTCCCAGAGGTCAGCGATCATTACTGAGATGCTGTTAAGAATTGGAATGATTCTATGATTGTAGGGATTTACTCCCAGCATATTTTTGCTAGGAGAAGAGCCGGGCAGTGAAGTTCATCAAATTGGTGATAAATAATGCCATCACCAAGACTCATCCCACCCAAAGACAAATGTTCTGGAGGGATGATTCAGAATAATTCCTTCTGGTCGCTTTTCCCCATCTGTATTTATTTTCTTTATGTGGTTGACCTCACCCAAGTTTCTGCCAATTTTTTATTTACAACTTCACATTACACCAGAAGCATTTTTTAAAGATCAGTTCAGGAGGAGCTCAATATTCTACCATATGGATGTAATATTTTGACTAATAACAGCCCCTCTCCTAAGATGGGTATTTATTCTTGCCCCTCCTATTTCATTATTTGGAATCAGAGCTTCTGTAAGAGAGTTGAGTTTGTTGGGTTTCGTTATTTTGTTCGGTTGGAGAGCTGAAAGGGTCATCGGGGAACTGAAGGCATCGGACTTTTTATTTTCCTGTTTGTTTGCTTTTCGTGGCAAGGTGAGCATGATTGGAAGTGCAGTTAAGATCAGGTCAGTGCTCAACATTTCCATTGCTGGGGTCCCAGTTGGCAGGAGGAAGAGGAGGATTCTTGCTGTGTTTTCAGATAAATTGCACTTGCGGTCTCGCCAAACTGCAAGCAGGATTCAGGTTTGGCTGGAGTCTGCGGTCTCTCTCACAGCTGTTAAATCCTCTGCAGACCACAGGCCAAAAGTGACTGTGTTCAGGGACTCTGAATCACTTATTTCTCTCCTATTTCCTACCTACCTTCTATCCAGAAATCATAGAAGCAAATCTATTCTTAGTAAATGGGTTTTCTGGTTTTTCAAAGTTAAGAGAGCTCAGGAGAAGGAGGGGAGAAGAAAAAGAAAACCTAGCTGGTGTTGAAATTAGCTTGTGTTTAGTTACTTTTTCCCCCTTGGACTAGATTTGACTTTTTCCACAGTCCCTGAAGCGTGAGTTCTGTAGTAGTTTTCCACAAGTCTGATCTGAGGAAATTAGATCTTGGGACACAAATTGTGAGCCCAGAGAATCCCCTCAGGCTTGTATCATGTAAAGTTGGGTCATGGAAATCTCCCAGATTGCTCCTGTATTCTCAGATGCCCTAGGGACTCAAGGCTAGCAGTTTAAGTGCTCTGAGCCTCAGTTTCTGCATCTGTCAAATGGGACTGTGTGTCAACAAATTAGGTGAGCTAGCTGCACTAATGTGCCAGGCTCTATTCTAAGTGCTTTACAGTGAAAACTCTTTCATTTCTGGGAACAACTTTATGACATAAGCCCCATAGGGACCCTCATTTGACAAATGAGAAAACTTAAGTCAGAGAAACTGTAAAACATACTGTTCATTATAAATCAACTACATACATACAGACAGACATACACAAAGTTCTGAATACAATTCCTGGTGCCCAGTGGGCACTCAGTATATTAGGAGATCTCTAAGATCCTGAGCCAGCCCATTCATCATGATATATTACCATAACTTCTTTCTTTTTTTTCCCCAAATTTAGTTATTTGGCTGTGCCAGGTCTTAGTTGCAGCATGTGGAATCTAGTTCCCTGACCAGGGATCGAACCCTGGCCCCCTGCGTTGAGAGCACAAAATCTTAGCCACTGGACCACCTGGGAAGTACATCTCATTGCTTGTTTAACTCTCTGACTTCTCCCACAGACAGTAAGCTCTTGGAGGGCAGGGATTGCAACCAGTTCCCTCATACATTGTCCCCAGAATGCAATCCAGGTCCTGGCCGGCAGTGGATGTTCCATAAATGTTCACTGAATGAACAAATTCTAAAGTAGTAGCAGCTCGGTTCCCCACTCACAGCCTGGCCAAATTTCCACCTCATCCTGCCAGATCCTTACCTGGTCAGGTGTTCAGAGCTTTGCTGGAAAAGAACTCACCCAAAGTACCAAAAAAGGAAAAAAGGAAGGGGGTTGATGAGTGGGAATGTGGATCCTACTAAGATCTGGGCAACAGGAGAAAAAAAAAACCTGTTTAAACAGGGCCTTCCATTACTCTCTCTATTCTTGTTCCTGAGAGGAGAAAAATGAGATGCAAAGCCCCCATCAACTATAAACTCATGGAACAAGTCAGATCAAACGTCAAATAATGAAGGAGCCCCGACTCATGAAATTCTTTGTAGAACAAGAAAGATAGTTGTAAAAGCAAGCAGAAGTTTTTGAAGACATGGCAGAAAACATATGCTGAGAAGCATCGTTCACTTTCAAGCCAGCAGATGCTAGACTTGAGATGCAATAGGTAAGGTGAGCTGATTTGGAAGAGCTGGTACAAAGGTTGCATACAGGAGAAAACCCGAGTTTTAAAGAGGAGAACTCCAACATACGTTGGTGGCATAATGAGTTGAATGTTGAATTCAGCAAATATTGAGTTGGATTATATACATGACAGTCACTGTGTGACAGGCTGAGTTCATGACAGTGAACAGGACATACTTTTTCCCTTGCTCTCGGGGGCTTATATTAGATGGGGAAATTTAAATGGAATTAAAACAAACTTACAGTAAACTTAGGAGCCCAGGTTGACATAATCACAGGAAAAAAAAAAAAAAAGTCTAACCACCAGGTTGGAAGCTGATCTGAAAGTACAGACATAAGTTTGAAAGCAATCGGTTATTCATTCAACAAACACATGAGTTAAATTTTCGCCATATTATGAAATGGGAAAATTTGTTCTTAAGGTTTCCTACCTCATGTTTCAGCACATTTTTATAGCCTCCTGATTTCTCTCCCTCTCACCTCACCAACTTCTCAATTCTCTATTGCCCTACCTCCCCCTTCCCCACATTCCACAGTTTAAAAGTTGAACCTCAGCTCCTTCTAAAGAGAAATGGAGAAACTAACGAGGGTGCAAATGACAAAAGACAGCTTGACGTACTTTGCAACTTTAGGAATTGAACATAAACCAGCCTTTGTGTTTAATCCTGTATTTGCTCCTCCCAAAGAAACAAATCTTTAACTGCAGAATTTCCAAAATTGAGGTTTATGCTGTGGGAAGACACAGGAAATACAACCTTTTATAGCTACAGATTTCTCTTAAGGCATTTAATTCAGAGGCAGCAGTTTCAGCAAACCATTTATTAAGCTCCTAATACACGCCAGGTGCTTGAACAAGTGCCATGTTGCTTATTCCTCACTGCAGTCTCAGACCTGGGTTTTGAGACGTCAGGAAGGGTTTACAGAATAAGAAGATGCACTCTGCGGGGAGGTTTCGGCTCTTGTGTAGAATGGAGTCTTCGGGGATATAGGCATATGGGATGGGCGTGGGGGTCTCGGGAAGGAAAGGAAGAAAATAGTAGCAGAGCATGAAAATAAGAAACAGACAGTGGAAAATAGCAATTATAAGGGCTGATATGTGTTAATCAGGGGCCAGGTCCCAACACCCAGCAACTGCCCTAACTCTCGCAGCAGACGTTGGGATGCAGGTGCAGTTGTCATCATCATGCTTGCCAGGTAGTTGAAGAAACAGACTCTGAGACATAAGGAACTGGTTGTGGGTCAATAAGCAGCACAACCAGAATTCAACCCAAGGCTGCCTACTTTTACCCACTTGTGAGTCACAGGACCCTAGCATGAAAGCCATGTTGGCCTTCTTCTGTAGAGGAGGCAATGGGGAACTCCCAAATGGTATTTAAAAAGTATCCTCACTCTGTGATGACCTGGGAAGGGTGGGCAGGGAGAGTAGAAAGGAGGTTCAAGAGAAAGAGTATATATGTACACATCCAGCTGATTCACAATCCTGTTCAGCAGAAACTAACACAACATTGTAAAGCGATGATACTCCAATTAAAAAATAAATTAAAAAAAGAGATATCCCAGGTCTGTATTCTGGCAAGAGAACAAGTCTTGGCGTCTGATTAGAATGATACCTCAGCTCTAAAGGTAAAATAAGAATTAGCATCTTGGTTAAGCTTACAGAGAAATACTATAGAATTTCTCCCATAGACCTCCCAAAGTGAAAGTCACTCAGTCATGTCCAAGTCTTTGCAACCCCATGGACTATACACTCCATGGAATTCTCTAGGCCAGAATACTGGAATGGGTAGTCTTTCCCTTCTCCAAGGGATCTTCCCAACCCAGGGATCAAACCCAAGTCTCCCGCATTGCGGGTGGATTCTTTACCAGCTGAGCCACAAGGGAAGCCCAAGAATACTGGAGTGGGTAGCCTATGCCTTTTCCAGGGGGATCTTCCTGACCCAAAATCTAACTGGGGTCTCCTGCACTGCAAGTGGATTCTTTACCAACTGAGCTATCAGGGAAGCCCATAGACCTTCCAAAGCACTTCACAAATGGTGCCAGGTGGGAGGTCAGGAGAAGGTAAAAAAGTCCTAACCAAAGTCTTTAAGAAGGCCTGAGTGAGACTTGGGTCCCCAGTAGCCATTTGCCTCCTTACACACTAAACCAGAGTGTTTGGGGGTGTATGTTTGTTTTTTAATATTTATTTATTTATTTGGTTGCATTGGGTCTTAGTTGCAGCATGTGAGATCTAGTTCCCCGACCAGGGATTGAACCTGGGCCCCCTGCATTGGGAGCTCAGAGTCTTTAGCCGCCTGACCACCACGGAAGTCCCTGTATGTTTGTTCTTTCCCACTGAAATACAGACAGGGCAGGAAGAGAGTCTTGGGGGACCCAGGCCCAACATCAAAGCCTTTCACCCAGTGTTGCCAGAGTCCTATGTCCTACCCCTCACAAACTAGCTTTGCTCATAAGTGTTTGTGAGCCTTCAGCCTACCAGTCTAGGTGACTCCATATTGAAATATTGTTAAATGTGAACAGAGTTAATTTCCAGCCATTCATGTATGTCAGTGCTTATCATTTGATGCCTTTAATTCCTAACAATGATATCATCCTCTTTCCCAAAGCAGAATGAAGCTCTGAGTTGGAAAGTGACTCCCAGGGAAGCTCCACGGATTTGGATAATATTCAAGCTGTTTTCTTGGCCCTCAAGTCTGAGGCAGACTAATCAGGGAGGGTGGATAATCTCTGGTATTGTCGGAGATTCCGATCTCTTAACTGAGATGAAAAGACCAGACCGGTCTCCATTTCCCTGGCTCAGTGGTCAGTAAGAATGCATCTCATCTCACACGAACCCTGGGAGCCCTAGGCCTTGGACAGACTCCAATGTACTGTGTCCTCCCTAACTAGGTCCCTGATGGTATCACAGACTTGCAGTTGAATGTTAGAGACCCTTTGAAATCAAATGACACTCATTCTATATGTGGGATCCTATAGCTCAGGGAGGCTAAGAGCACTATCACAGGTCATAGAGTCACTTGTTCAGTTAACAAATGTTTATTGAGTTCCAGCTGGGCTCCAGGTCGGTGATGGGCAGTGGCAAGGAGGTGATAAACAAATCTGACCCTGGACCTGCCCCCTTGGAGCTTACTGGTCAGTAGGAAATGCAAAGATTAGATCAACCATAATAAAGAATGAAGTAAATTTGTATCAGGATGCACAGGGCAGCAAAGAAGTTGAAGGGGCCAGGGGGACTCTGTGTGGGGTACAGTGGGGAGCCTTTCAGAAAGGCCTTTCTGAGGGGGAGATGCGTGAACAGAAGTGTGCAAGGGAGGGAGCCAGGTGATGGAGTGGAGGCATTCAAGGTCAAGGGAATGGTCTATGTAAAGACTGAGGGGCAGGAAGGGGCACAAGGTATGAGGGCCCAGAACAGGACCTGCATGGGCTGAACAAGGGGAGCTGACAGATGAGGCCAGGAGAAATCAACAGCCACTCTAGAACTGAAATCCAGGGCTCCTGGCTCCTATGTGGAATATAATAAATGACAGAGGGGAAAAACACAAACAGATCTAAAATGTGGACCCTGCCAGTGTAAGAGATGGGAAAGTTTATTTTGAAGGTCTTCTCACCTCCCCCTTCAGGATTGAAGGTATTGATGAGTACACAGCGTTACAAGGGAAAATTAGGGCGGTTGACATTGAAGGCCTCTGGGTATTCCCGAGGCAGTTTGATTCTGGAGACTGGCCCTCTCTGGCCTGAGCAGACGAAGTCTACAGGGAACACTTGCTCCAACTTAGTGCCACTGCTCAAAGCAGCAGTGACTACACTAGAGGGAAGCTATGACATCCTGGCCACAACACCTAATAACCTTGAAAGTTACCTGGATGAACAGACTGCCACGCTGGGATCAGTGCTTCTGTGTAACAGGGCTGGGACTAGAGTAAGGCAAGCAAGGCACTCACCTTGGGTGTGAAATTTAAGCTAATGTCAAAAAAAAGCCATCATGGAGATAAATAATATTTTAATGCAGTATTTCAAAAATCAAAATGAATACCAAGGACCCACAATGAAAAAATTTCAAAAGTTTAAGTAAAGACCAGATCCAACCCTACTCATGTACAACTCAGCCTTATTTGACTCACCATAATCCTGGCCCTGGTTCAATAAAACTTTATTTACAAAATCTGGCGGGCAGTCTACAGGACATAGTTTGTCAGTTTCATTTTGTTAAAATATCACATTAAACTATTATTTGCTTATCAGGTTTTTGGTGTCCCTTAAATTTTGTTTTAAAATCAGTGTCTCCCTCTTCCATGGACGTGAAATTGAGCAAACTCCAGGAGATAGTGGAAGACAGAGGAACCTGGTGTGCTATAGTCCATGGGGACACAAAGAGTCAGACAGGACTTAGAGACTGTACAAGAACGGCAATTTCTCATTGCCTGTGGTGTGAGCTCAGGCAAATAACTTCCATCTCTGATCCTAGATGTCTTCTTATGTAATACATGCAATAATGGTGGTTCCAACCTCCAGAGCTGTAGTGAGGGTTACCCTCATAAAAGACATTTGCACAGTTACTAGCACTCGATTAATAGTGATTGCTTGTGTGGCTATAGTAAATATTCTGTTTATTGATGTTGCTTTTATAAGAGTTCTCTCCAACGAGAACCAACTCTGGGCCCTCAGGGGACTTTAGAGGACCTGGCATTCTCTATGGAGGGGGCAACTTTCTCACTTAAGAACAAGCCTCCTTTGGGTAATGGGGGCAACTTGGAGCTGCCTGCAAAGAAACTGTTCAGCCAAGGCCAGAACCAGGTGCCTCGTGGGCTCCCAGAGTTCAAAACCCCATCATGGGGTGGCCCAGACTCTTGCTATGAATTTGAACTTGTCTTGCAAAACTGAAGTGTTTCAGGACCCAGGCACACAGTGTTGTAAAAAGGGGCAATTAAACCTATAAAACCAAGGTTTACAGGGGAATTTATAGTGTCGGAGGCTTTTTATAGCTTTTTAGATTAGTTTAAATAGAGGAAAAACGAACAGAGGAAAGAAAAAGAGAGGACTTGAAATTTGAGGAGACTTAAAAGTTCAGAAAGAAGCTTTTAGGAAGCACAGAGGGGTCATAATCAGAGGCACATTTTTCCATCTTGCTGTCTCTTGCAAATTGGAGCAAAAAAAAAAAAAAAAAAATCAAGAATAGCTATCTCCTATCCCTCCTTTTTTGCCTTGCCTTGGCTGTTCAAGAAGACCTGCAGGGGCTGGGCAAAGTCCTGAAGAGGGACTGGAGAATGAATGTAGGATTTTGAGAACATCAGGAGGTCCCATGGTGACTTCTCCAGACCCTGGGAGGAAACTAGCTTTGCTCCATCAGGCAGGTCTATGCAGTAAGGAGTCGATGTGCAGCCATGGGAGTTTGTCACAGGAGATGGGAAACATCCTCATGAGCCATGAGGTGACGTTGGTCCTCAACCAAGATATTACACAAAATAAGCATGGTGCACAAATGTAGATATAGATATAGTATGCTGTACAACGGGAAAATACACACACAGGCAAGATTATAATGTTTTCCAATTTATCAAATTTTTAGAGTGGACATGCAAGCCGCTGTAACAATATATGACTCCAGAAAGAAATGTGTGTGTGACGACACAGAGGAAAGAAGACTCACTTTCCCCCCGTTTTGTAAACTCTAACTTCCATTCTGTGATCATGCAGAACTTACTCAAAACTCAGGTTAATATTTTCAAAACTATTTAAGCTCCCTGGTGGTGATCTGTACTGTAGTTTTGAGAGATGTCACCATTGAGGAAAACCAGGTGACGTGTACACAGGCTTTTTCTGTCTTATTTCTTCCAACCATATGTGACTTTACAATTACATCAAAATAAAAGGCTTCCCTGGTGCCTCAGAGGTAAAGAATCCACCTGCAGTGGAGGAATCACTGGCCAGAGACACAGGTTCCATCCCTGGGTTGGGAAGTTACCCTGGAGAAGGGAATGGCACCCCACTCCAGTATTCTTGCCTGACGAATCCCATGGACAGACGAACCTGGTAGGCTGTAGTCTGTGGGGTTACAAAGAGTCAGACACAACTTTGGGACTAAACAAACAAACAAAAATTAAACTCACTTTCTCAAGAGACTTCCCTGCGTCCTCTGCTGCCCAGCTTAGTCCTACCCGAAAGGGACCTACTCTGACCCGGCATATGAGTTATTTACGCTCTGTATCAGTCATAACTGTTGGTAGGCTATATTGTTGTTGTTCAGTTGCTAAGTTGTGTGCTAAGTGGTGTCTGACTCTTTTGAGACCCCCGCCCATGGACTGTAGCCCTCCAGGCTCCTCTGTTAAGTCCATAGGATTTCCCAGGCAAGAACACTGAAATGGGTTATTTCCTTCTCCAGGGGATCGTCCTGACCCAGGGATCTGAAACCACTTCTGCATTAGCAGGCAGATTCTTTACCACTCAGCCACCAGGGAAGCTGTTGGTAGCCTATACTGGTTGTTAAATATTTTGAATATCACATCCAGATATTTACACTCTTATGGTAACCTAGACTTCTCTTTCAAAAGCACTTGTCAAAATTCAATTACATAGTTGAAAAAGTTTTCAAATTACAAACTCCAGAAGCGTTTCCCAGGAAAGAATATTGGAGCAGGTTGCCATTTCCTTTTAGAGGAGATCTTCCCCACCGAAGGATTGAAACACCCCCCCAAGCCCCACCCACACTGCAGGCAGATTCTTTACCACTGAGCCAGGGAGGCCATTTTAACAACAGATATTTGAGCTCAAATAAGCAACCTTCTTTTCAGTCACTAAGGATTTTCAAATAAAGTTCTACAAGAGATCATTCAATTGGTTTGATTTGACCCAGGTAGTATGCAGCACTCCTATTGGACTTTTTAGATTACCATTCAGTATGGAGCATTCCTATTGGACCTTTTTGTTCACCATTCAGTATGCAGCATTCCTGTTGGCCACTCTGACAGATGCTTACGCCGGTGCTTCCAACCAGCGTTTCCACAATGGCTTCCCAGGTAAGTTCTCATTTCTTTTTCTTCCTTTCAGTTACTTAGAATGCCGATTTACCGGTATTTGCGTCTTTTATCTTTAGATAGAGGGCTTTCTTTGGCTGGAATCTGTCATAGAGAAGATATGTGAGAGGAAGTAAAGGTCATGTTTAAACTCAGGCTCCTGGGCCCGTTCTAGCACTGTTGCTAAGTGTGGTCTCAGAAAAGTAACTGACCTTTTTTTGTGTTTTCTGGCATTCTCACCAGTAAAATTGGCTAATAACAGTACCTGCGTCATAGGGCTTTTGTGAGAGTTAACTGAGTTAATACAAGTCAAGAGCTTGGAACCACAGCCAGATATACGTTAAGCATTTAACAAATGTTAGCTAAAAGCGTTTGGAGAGTCTTTATGACATGGTATATGGTTGATTTTCTTCCCAAAGCTGATTTAACTCAGTTTGAATTTTTGGTTCTGCCACAAAAGTCAAATTCAGTTCTCTTGGTGAAGAAGCTTAAAGACTGCTATTTCCTGTCCTAATTATAGGCTTCTGCTGATGTCACCCTTGTTTTCCGTTAAACATACTCAAGAATGTCTGGGTTGATTATTTCTTTGGCCAGGTCCTTAAAAATTATTGAATATTTGTTGAGTTCCAGGAATTCTACTAAATGCTTAAATACGTGATTTTATTTCATAATGTTTAATCATAATTCTGATTCTGAAATAATCATTTTTAAAAATGTATCAAGCAGCAGTTATTGTGTTAAGTATCTTAGCTCATTTCACCCTTGGAAAGGCCCATAAAGTAGATGTTATTATCTGTATGAGATTGATTAACTTTTTCTAGATAATAGAGGTAGTTACTGATACAACAGTGATTTGAACACAGATTTGGCTGATGCCAGAACTTGTAGTGTATTTCCAGACTTCCCCCCTTTGCTGTGCTTATACAATCTTAATAAAAAAATGTAAATAATTATCATGTGCTACAGTAATACATAAATATCATACTCAAAAGTTATCTGTGATTTTTTGGGTCGTGGGAAGTTTGACAAGCACGGTTTTGGCAGATTATACCTAAAATGTGTATGTGTGCCTTTGTGTCTGTCTGTGTGTCTGTCTGTCTTTTTCTCACATGTATGATATTTCTGTGTGTGTGTGCTTTTTTTAATCGAAAGTTAGTTGCTGAGAGTTATAGGTACATGTCCACTTTAGGCGAATTTCTTTAAAAACTAGGCATATTTTTGGAAAATTGAAATTTTAAGTAAGGGCTTTGTGAAAGTTGCTCAGTCCTGTCTGACTCTTTGGGACCCCGTGAACTATAGAGTCCATGAAATTCTTCAGGCCAGAATACTGGAGCTGGTAGCTATTCCCTTCTCAAGGAGATCTTCCCATCCCAGGGATTGAACCCAGGTCTCCTGCATTGCAGGCAGATTCTTTACCAGCTGAACCACTACATTAAAAGAATATGTGTCACTCTTTTTTTGGAAATTTTTTTTTTTTAAATTCCTTTATTTGGGGGCTGTGCTAGGTCTTATTGCGGCTCAGGTTTTTCGCTAGCTGTGGCAAGCAGCAGTTGCTGTCTAGTTGCCATGTGCAGGCCTCTCATTGCTCTGGCTTGCTTTGTTGCAGAGCACGGTCTGTCAGGCACAAGCTTAATAGTTGTGGCACACAGGCTTAGTTGCTCCCTGGCATGTGGGATATTCTCAAACCAGGCATAGAACCCATGTTTCCTGCATTGGCAGGCAGGTTCTTTACCACTGAGATACCTGGGAAGCCCCATTTCTTTGGAAATTTAAATGAAAATTTAAGTAGAGGATGTAGCTATTAGAAACTATAGTGAAAAAATACATAGCACTCATTCTTTGTAAATTAGATAAAAATTTAAGTAGAGGGTTTAGCTAACTTTTTAAATTACAGTTATTCTCGTGGGGGAAAATGATTTTGTTATTATGTTAAATCATCATCTCGGTATGTCATTTCACATACCCCACATGCGTTTGATTTTCACACTTGATTCTCTCATATTGGGTGCATCATCTATACATCTTAATAAAGAGATGCATTAGGGGGTGGGGCTCATTGCATGTTTTTGATATCCAGATATCCTCCAGGGCTCTGCAGTTGCTATGGAATAAAGTTCGGAATATATACCCTGGTAATTCAGGCTAGCCAATGCACAAGTTGATTTTTCTTCTTTGTGGTTTCTAATAGCCTTCCCTTCATCCTGCACCACTTTTTTCTGGGCAGGAAACCCAAAGGGACAGCAATCAGGAAGAGGATTCCATCCTTGCCTTCTCCCTTTCAATGGAAGTGGATAATTCAATCAGTCCACAGACGTAAGGCCTCATCAGCCAGCAAGGAAAGGCAGTCCTTAAGCCAAGTCGATTCAGAGTTCATTGTTCTCTCTCTCTCTTCTTCTCTTCTTTCTTTCCTTCTAAGCTAAATCTAAAGGAAGACAAATCAATCTACACCGAAAGGGAAAAAAAAAATCAGGCTTATTTTCACCAAAAGAAAATTTTGTTTTGTTTTTTTGGATCAGAAACACAGGACTTCCCAAATCAAGTTAAGTGAGTCCCAGATGTGGACTCATTTCAAATGAAAAACACACCCCCATCATCTCAGGCAGAACTCTGCTTGAGGAAACTGGTGATTGCAATGCCTGACACAAGAGAATTTCTCCAGAGAGTTTGTCCCAGCCTGTGGAGAGGAAGAGGAATGGGGAAGATGAAGGGCTGGCGTGCTTCTCCTCCCCCTGGGGAGAAGAGAGACGGGATTCAGGTTAATGAGGTTGGAGGGTCGATGTGAACCAATCAGAGGAGTGGAAAGCATCTTTGAATAGTGCCGAGGATGGCGAGAATGGAAGCGGCCACATGCTGAAGGCTGGCTTTATTAATGAGAAGGCACTGAATCCATATCACACAGTCTGGACATGTACTGCCCGAAACAAACAAAACCCAACGAGAAATGACAGTGATGCTCACACTTGTGAGCATTCTGGAGAATTCTTTTTCCACGGGAGAATGGTAGATGGCAGCTGGAATGCCAGGGAATGACGTGATGTGCAAATTAATATATTTCTTTTAAAGGCCAAGAGGAGAAGAGGGCCTTCTGACAGCCTTTGATTCGACCGTTAATTTTCAAAGACTGATCGAGACACTGACATGTCACATGGACCTGCTTCTAGTGTTAGACCAAAAGAAGAATGTTGAACCGTGTAACCGAAGACATCTCTTGGTGAAAGATTCTCCTTTTAACAACTGTAATTTGCATTTTCATCAATGTCATGCTGTGCATAGATGAAAACAGTCATTTAAATGTGTTTCTTCTGTCTTCTCCTAATAAGCTTGATTTTACATTTCTTGCCATCTGGTTTGTTGAACAGAAATATGGAAGTACTTTTACTCTCTATATGCTTCTTAACGGAGTTTAATCTAAGATGTGGCCTTTTCCTTTTTACTGAACTGGACTCTAACCCAGATTTTTCCCACTAGACAGTCTCTTTGGCCATTTTGGCAGGGCTCTTGCCCTTCCTTAAGCCAAACCGTTTAACCCAGTGTAATTACTTTATGATGAGCATCTCAGTCATTTCTTCCGGAGCACATGCAGCATCCTACCTTGCCATGCATCCCCACAGCATCTCAGCAGAGTTTATTTAACTCAGTCGAGCCGGATGAGTTCACATAGCTCTCCAATAATTATATTTCTCAAATTGGTCCCATAATAGCAATAATTGCAAGCATGCATTGAATGCCAGTACTCTGCTTAGAGCTTTAAATACACTTGCCCACCGAAGCCTAATCTCAACTCCATGAAGTTAAGATTGAGTTCATTTTACAGAAAAGGAAACCAAGACTCAGTAAACAGCAGAGCTGGGATTCAAAACAGTCACCGTATACTAAGTTCTCTGCACTTTGCTTCTGTCTTATACTGTGGGTCCAGTGCTAGACTCCAACAGAGCACAGATACCTGGGAGGGAGTATGTGTGAACTGTCAGGGAAGGTTACAAAGGGCTTTGTCATAGTCAGTACCAGGTCTGTTATGAGGTTACCTGGCCATGGTCTTAGATGGAGGCACAGGACAACAAAACATGAGTGAGCATGGGGCAAGGGGCACCTGAGGACATGGGCAAAGGACCGGAGCTCTGATATTTCTAATGAATACAATCCAGTGTCCAAATTATACAACTTTATCGTGTCTGAGATATGAACCTGTATTAATTTCCTGTTACTGCTGTAACAAATAACCACAAATTTGGTGGCTCTAATTTAAACTAATAGAAATTTATTCTCTCTTAGTCTGGAGGCCAGAAGTCCAAATTCAAGGTGTCAGCAGGGCTAGATTCCCTCCAAAGGCTCTAGAGGAGAAGGCTTGCTGGCCGCCTCCAGCTCCTGGTGGCTGCTGGCTTCCTTGGCTCATGGATGGCTTCCTCTGCCTCCATCTTCCTCTGTGTCTGTGTCTTCATCCTCTTCTCATCCTTCTCGTCTAAGGACACTTGTCCTTGAGGTTAGGGTCCACCTGGGTAATCCAGGATGAGTCCACCTTGAGATATTTTTTTTAATTTTTTTACTTTTTTGAAAAACATTTATTATTTTATTTTATTTTTTGGCCATGCCACATGGCGTGCAGGACCTTAGTTGCCCAACCAGGGATTGAACCCACTCCCTTGCAATGGAAGTACAGGATCTTAACCACTGCACCACCAGCAAAGTCCACACCTTGAGATTTTGAACCTACTTACATTGGTGGTGGTGGTGGTTTAGTCGTTAAGTTGTGTCCAACTCTTAGGATCCCATGGACTGTAGCCTGCCCGGCTCTTCCATCCATGGGATTCTCCAGACAAGAATATTGGAGTGGGTTGCCTTTTCCTTCTCCGGAGGATCTTCCAGACCCAGGAATCGAACCCAGGTCTCCTGCACTGCAGGCAGATTCTTTACCAACTGAGCTACAGGGAAGCCCTACTCACATTGGTAAAGACCCTTTTCCCCCTCTACCAACATCCACATCCTATCAGATCTGTCGTCAGTTCTCATTGCCTCATCTTAATCAAACCTCTCAGCATTTGTTCCAGTTGATCACTTTTTCCTTTCTTCATTTAGTTTCTGAATGTTTGCCCTTTCCTAGTTTTCTCTTTCTCTACCAGAAAAGAAAAAAGACCCTTTTTTCCAAATAAAGCCACATTCACGGGTTGTGAGAGGGTTAGGATGTGGATGTATCTTTCCGGAGGTCCACCTTTCAACCTTCTACTATCCATATAGCAAATATTAAAAAAATGGAATCACTGAAACCTTAGGCAAGTAAAGAGGAATTCTGTTGAAAAGAAGACAAAGACCATGGGTTAGAATTTATCCCCTCACCTTGGCGGTTGGCCCCAGGCCTAAAACCCTGAAGGCTTCACAAATAGCTGCCTTTTGAGGGCCAGGGCAGCCCAACAGAAATGGCAGAAGCTTCAGCAAGCCCTGGTTTAAATATAAACTTTGCCATTTTCTGGTTCAGGTTTCGTGTAAACCATTTTGCTTCTTTGAGTTTCAGTGCTCTGCAGAATGGGACTGATCCTAATGCTTGCCTGGCGAGGTGAATGAGAAGAGTAGAAAAGTACGAGTTCTATTAGTCACAGTCGTTCCTACATTCATTCATGCATATTTAGGGGGCATGTATTTTTTTCTAATTTATTTCACAGGGCTTTTTTGAGCACCTGCCACGTTCTAGCCATTACCCAAGATGATGGGAATATAGCCATGAACACCACCCATTTCTGCCTTGATGGTGTTTGCATTCTCGTGAGAGAGAATGAACAAAGACTATATATATATATATGTATATGTATATATATATACATATATATATATATGTATATATATAAACACATGAATTTTTTGAAAGATAACCCAGAGAGTGATGAGGATTAGAAAGAAGAATTTTCAAATGTGATGCATGGGATGGGGGTGGGGTGGGGGGGCGGTTGCAAAGAGAAATCAGTTGAGACAGAGTGATCAGGAAGGCCTTCTACAAGGTGATGGCAGTTAGCCTGCATGATGAGAAGAAGCATATCAAAGAGGAGAGGGAATGGTGTTCTTCACAGTTGGACCCTCAAGTACAGAGGCCTGGTGGCCTTGATGATGGATGCATTGAATTGTTGATGACACTTAAAACCTTGTCTAATACTGTCTTTTTAGTAGTAGTAGTTATTAAAGCAATAGCCTCTCCTCCCAATGTGGTGGTCATTCACAAATTTGTTCACCAAATGTATCTGAATCTCTGCATTTCCTGGCCCCCCAGTACCTGAGTGGGGCATAAGAAGGGGGGAAGAGATGTGTCACTTCTGGACAGGAGATTTGATTAACTGTTTGGCACCCTCCAGAGCTCTCTGACTTTAGGAGGGAGATTGACAGTTTTGAAGATGATGGGTAATTCATTATCCTACCATAAGTGGCTACCATAAATGGAGCCAAGGTGGCTTGGGTCCTGCTGATCCAAGATCCGTATGTCAAGTGAGTGAAAGTAGTGTGTGAGAATAATCTCTAGTTGTTTTCAGTCACTGAGATTCTGAGGTTGGTTTTTACGGCAACATAATCTAACCTACAAATCACTGCAGATGGTGACTGCAGCCATGAAATTAAAAAACACTTGCTCCTTGGAAGAAAAGTAGTGACCAACCTAGACATCATATTAAAAAGCAGAGACGTTACTTTGCCAACAAAGTTCCATCTAGTCAAAGCTATGGTTTTTCCAGTAGTCATGTATGGATGTGAGAGTTGGACCATAAAGAAGGCTGAACGCCAAAGAATTGATGCTTTTGAACTGTGGTGCTGGAGAAGACTCTTGAGAGTCCTTTGCACTGCAAGGAGATCAAACCAGTCAATCCTAAAGGAAATCAATTGTGAATAGTCATTGGAAGGACTGATGATGAAGGTGTAGCTCCAATACTTTGGCCACCTCATGTGAAGAGCTGACTCATAGGAAAAGACCCTGATGCTGGGAAAGACTGAAAGCAGGAGGAGAAGGGGATGACAGAGGACAAAACGGTTGGATGGCATCACCAACTTGACGGACATGAGGTTTTGCAAGCTCTGGGAGATAGTGAAGGACAGGGAAGCCTGCAGACTGCGGGTCATGGGGTCACAAAGAGTCAGACACGATTGAGCAGCAGCAACAACAACCACCCTGACTGATGTACTCTCTTGCTGAGTACAACCTTACATCTTCCCACTGTAGTCCCTCTGCCCCTACTGGGTGAGAACACAATGCTTGGCTCAACCCCAAGCTGCTGACTGCGCAGAAAGATTCTCACACCTCTTTCATATGGGGCTGCGGGGAACCCAGAGGAGTTGTATGGGCAGCAGCAGCTCAAAGGAAACAGGAGGTTCCCAGGAGAAGCAGCTGCCTGCCTTAGCTCCCACTAGCTGGACATCCCCTCACCAGAGGCGTGGGCTCTGCAGTTCCTCCTACAGACTCACACTCCCGCCCCCAACTTCATGAATCCCCTGGACACGTCCTTCACAGGCTTAGGCAATCCCACTGTTGCCAACAAGCCTGAGCACTGCAGCCAGCGAGTCTTATCCCTGGACTGTGCAAGGCACCTCCAGGGTATTAGCGTTATTTATCTCTGGGATGGGAATAGATCATAAGGGCATCTGGTGATGGGAATGAAATGCCAGAGTGAGTTCAGAGCGGCGCTTTTCATCCTTCCAAACCAGACGTCTGCACGCCAAATGCTCCCAGGAGCCAGGCACCTAACCAAAATGAGTGAAGTGGGCCAGGTGGGGCCAGCAGCAACGTGGAGCATGTATGCCTCTTCTAAGGGCCACCACGGCTTGGGTCAGTGCTGCCAGACTCCCCAGTTCTTAGATCTCTGAACTCATAGAAATGATCTGGTTACAAAGTGTTTGCCCTTCACTGCTTCCCTTGTAGCTCCATCGGTAAAGAAACTGCCTGCAATGCAGGAGACCTGGGTTTGACCCCTGGGTTGGGAAGATCACCCCTAGAGAAGGAAATGACAACCCACTCCAGTATTCTTGCCTGGAGAATTCATTAACAGAGGAGCCTGCAGGCTACAGTCCAGGGGGCTGCAAGAGTTGGACACGGCTTAGCGACTCCACCACCACCGCCAAAAACTGCATAAACTCTGTGGTTCTCACTGGTGCCGTTTGCCAAATATTTCTGGAGGTGGCCCTGCCCAGGAACAAGATGGATGTGACCTTGAAGTTGGGCATGGTCATGTGACTCGTTGTGGCCAATGAAATGTCCCATCACTGCCAGGTGGAAACTATAAAAGCCAATGCAGCATCCCCTCCAGATTCTTCCCATTGCCTCAGTTACAATGGGAGCACTTGAAGTGATAAGAACTCTGCCTCAGTTCTTGAGTTACTGTAATAAACCAGCAAAGGAACCACCACTGACCCCACCACTGGCAGAAACACAGTGAACATGTTAGAAGAGCAAAAAGTAAATGTTATTTATGCTCCTAAAATGTGGGGGCTATTTGTTGCTGCAGTAACTTATGTTACTGCATGGTACAGTAATCATGCACTTAACCTGACTGATGCAAACACCAAACGGATAACACAAAACAAGTCTGTGGCCGTTTCTCTGATTTGCAATTTTGGATGAATTGCTTTTCTCCTCTTTTTCTCTTTCCTTGCTTCAAATGTTTCCTTCTTTCATAATCTCTCTTCATTTGGCTCATCCAGCAAACATTTATGGGGACTTCTATAAGGGAAAATCGCTCTAACATACCATAGTAACAACAGCAATAAAACCATAATTGTGAGATAGTGGAGGCTGTCCTCAAACAACTAGCCCAACTAGAGAAGCCCAACCTTTCTGGTCCACCAGGCAGAGGCAATGCAGAGCTCAAAGTAGACAGGCTGCAGAGGGTCTCCCAGCCCCGAACCCACTTTTCTAAACCCTGCCATGATTTCTTAGAGATTTCTTACAGATCAGAAGACTCTGATCTATAAGAAGCATACTAACTCTCAGGCCCCAAAATGACACCCTGTGACATTTTGCATAACACAGCCTCCAGGCAAACCAGTTTCCTTTGGTTTTATTGATTTTTCCTTGATTTTATTCCCTGCTTAGCTACTTATTCAATGTGGGACTTTACTCCTCAAGTTTCTTGTTGAATAGGGTCAAGCGCACCTCCAGTTTGGCAGAATTGTAATGAAGATCATGCAAAACATAGAGCAAGCCCCCAGGGGAACAGCCCATAGTTGGTGCTTACTTAATGGCAACTTTTGGGGAGACAGAGATATGGACAAAGTGAAGCAAAAGGGGTATTTGGCATAGCTTTAGATTAGAAGTTACAACTCTGTGGATATGAAGAGTTAAGCGTCTGGGTTCTGGAGCGTGGCTGCCTGTGTTAGAACCCTCTCATACCAGCTGTGAACTGTGAGCGATACTTGACCTCTCTGGGCCTCGGTTTTCTCATCTGTGAAACAGGAATGATAACAATAGCGTTTGATTTCCTAGGGTTGCTGCGCCAAGTGCCAGGCACGTAATAAAGATAAACGACACGTGAGACCTTTACGTTCTTATTATGTAAAAAGCTGACAGTAGCATGTCAAGTCCAGGTTGAAGAGTGGCCAGTGTGGTCTTGGGTGAAACCTCACTTCCCCAGGCTTCTGCAAAGAAGCCTCCTCCAGGTTGGCCCTCTGGAACTCACCTTTTGAAACAAGCACTTTACAGTGTCCCACAAGGCTTCATTGTTTTCCCCTCAGCAGGGAGCCCGTGTTCCTTCTGCGTGCGTGCACTCGACTTGGAAACACTTGGTTGCAGTCCCACTCGCAGGCTTTTCTTCCCTGGGACAGCATGGCAAGACTGCCTGGGAAACCCGATCTCCCCAACCCTCAGTTCTAATCGTGTTGTTTCTTAGATTCAGGCTCCCCTATAAATCATTTTTAATGACACTTTGAGAAGAAAGACGTCGCAAAGCAAATCTTACACGACGTTCTCATCACCAACGGCATTTAATATCCTAAATCATATGCTTTATGGCGTTGCATCGCGGGCCTCAGGCGGAATGAAGGCAGTCTATTATTTTTTGCTTCTGGTGCACCTCTTGTGTGCCTGAGGGTCACTCACTTTAGGGAATGCCTGGCGGTTATGCTTGGGGGATTTGTTTTGGGGGAAGTTAGGATGGTCGCACGGTCCAGCAGGAATCTGGGGGGACTTTTTTACACAATGAGGTGGCCTGTGCGGTGGTATCCAGAGCTGGTAATATGAGAAAGTTATGAGAATATAAGCCAGGCCTGATCTGGGGTTCCTCGCCATTCACCTGAGGGGCCCCTTCCCTTCCAGGGAAGTCGATATGGTGAAAATCAAACCAAAGCGACAGCAAATAAAAACAGGCCCTACCCCGCCTCTCCCCAAACCCCAGCCAGACTGGGTAAGAAGTGGGAACATCTATGCTCCAATTCACTTCCATCTGACAGATATTCATCTGGATGTTTCGATGTGCCTACAGTGTGCCTGGATGAGAACACACAGAGGTCAGTACCGTTCTCCTTAGCGTGCGTGTGAGTCACTCAGTCGTGTCTGACTCTTTGTAACCCCCCGGACCGTAGCCCACCAGGCTCCTCTGTCCATGTCCAGGCTTCCCTGTCCCAGGCAAGAATACTGGAGTGGGTAGTCATTCCTTCCTTTCGTGTGTGCACAGTCGCTCAGTCATCTCCTACTCTTTGCCACCCCGTGTAATGTAACTCAGCAGGCTCCTCTGTCCATGGGATTTTTCAGGCAAGAATACTAGAGTGGGTTGCCATTTCCTTCTCCAGCAATCTTCCTGACCCAGGGATCAAACTTGTGTCTCCTACGTTGTTAGGTGTTATTATTCCATTCCTTCCTTAGTGTAACACAATCTAATTCACCCATCAGTGTCGAAGCACCTACAACATGCAGGGAACTAGACCAGCTGCTGGCAGAGTGGCTGCCAGGGGACTGTCTCAAGCTACAGTCTTCAGAGAGTCAAACACACACACAAATCTGCAAGTGGTGAGATCAGAAGCTCCTGAATGCGCCTAGAACAGTGATACACCATTCACTTGTATAGTTAGCAAATGAATGGCTTGACCAAAGAACCAACAATAGAACAAAGTGCTCCGAATAACCCAAAAGTGCAAGACAAGTGTCTGCTTCCTTCCGACCCCTCCTTTCATTCCCAGACAGGTGCTGTAGGAAGGGGATCTGGCATAACATCTCCTCAAACTCACCCACCGTGAGGGGTCATTCACGTCTGCAAAGGAAATGTGTCAATGTTTCATGATAAGATATCTGGAAGACTTGCCTTCCTCTCCCACCTCTCACTTCCCAGGAATGAAACCACAGGAGGGACCTCTGTGTGCCTGGCACGTGTTCACTTGACCAAGAGGAGTGGCTGCCAGGAGGAAGGTGGCCTAATTCCTGGTCGCAGGAGGTACTCTGCCCTCCTGCTCTGACGCTGTGACTCCCGAAAGAGGGGTCGTGAGAATGTGAACATTAGCTGGGCTTCTGCCATGTGCAGACTCAGAACTCAGGCCTGTGCATGCATTGGCGCTGAGCAGTTCCTGAACCACAGTGGGGCTGGGAGCAGAAAATCAGGTGACAAGGGTAGTGTACTCAGCACAGTGCTGGAACCTACTAAATGCTTAGCAAAGGGCAGTTTCTTTGTCACAGCCTCAGTTACAAGTGAGGAAACAGAGGCTCGAAGAAGGGGAGAGAGGGAAGCAACTAAGAATGGAGGCTGGGGAGGTAATAGTATCCAGGACATGTGAATTTCCTGATCAGGGTAAGGAGCTTAGCCTAACACTGGAGCTGGGTAACGTTGGGTAAGTTATTTCACCCCTCTGAGATTCCAGTAGCAACAATAATAATAGATTGAATCATATAAAATTGCCAGTTTTATACTTAAGCAATGTTTGAATGTCAGCAATTTCATAAGCTTCAATTGAATAAAAAACATTCTCATAGTGCTCATGTGAAGATCGAAAGATACGTAAAAGCAGAAGACAGCACCCAGTAAATGATGATCCCTCAATACATGGAAGTTAGTTTAGTTACCGTCTCCATGGCTTTCTTGGAGAAAAGAAATGAGATTTATTCATATCAGCATCGGAAGCAAGGCCACTACCCTGTTTTCCACCCCTGGACAAGCCTGTGTTATGGGGGCCCCGTCTCCACCTCCAGGGGTTGGTGATATGGGATCAGCAATTTCCTCTGTCCAGCCACTTGGGTAAATGATTTACCAGCTGCCCTCAAAGCCCCCTTTCCACCACAGGGTAGAGCTCTCTAAGCCCAAGCACCCTCCTTTGAACCAGAACTCTGAAATTGTCGAGGGGAGCCCTCAGGGTTCTTTCTTTTCTTCTTGGGTGAGGGGGACCTGGGGGATGGTGCAGAGGGCAGGTGTGCATTACAGATCCGAGCATAATGAGGGGGAAAGAGGCCATTTCCAGAAGTCTGTGTTAATTAGAACTTGGCTTCCCCGAGGCTGAGTGTCGCTCAGAAACATCTTATCTTCATGTTCATCATTATCAGTTTCATTGATGTATCAACAGCAGCAGCAGCAGCTTTATACTTTTTTCTCATCAGCTACGGCTACTGATTCTTTTGTTCACTCCTCTCCTTCGTCCTCTTCCTTTTCTTCTTTTTCCTTCCCTTTCTCTTCCCCTCTTCCCCTCCTCTTCCTTCTTTTTCTTCTTCTTTTCTATCAGACAAAGCCACTGTACTCAAGACTCCCTTCCACATTCTGTTGCCATCTTCCTTTTCTGGGTCCTCATTCTACTTGGGATTTCTCCTCTCCCCCACTTCCATCAAGATTCAGCAATACCCAGAGCTTCAGACCTTCCCTGGTTCTACTGTCCCTTCACCCCTGCCACCCCTGCATCACAAAATCCTACCTACCCTGGATCCAGTGGACTCAGTGGCAGCCCCTAGATTAGAATCAATTATGGACTAATTAGTAGACTTAAACCTCAAAACCTGCAGCTGGGCAGGAATGATTGTAGAGCAGATTGAACCATTGTTGGGCTCTTCAGCAGGTAAGGGGAAGAGTTGAACAACAGATCTGAATGGAACAGCAGGGAACCCCCTACTGTCCTCAGTGCTGTTCTAACAAAACCAAACCAGAGAATACCTCAGAACTTGGGAGCATTTGCCTTGTTCATTCCCTTTAACCACCAGCTGCCAACACTCAACAGGGACTGGCTCCAGAAGTTCCATATATAATGTGGCCATAATTAACTGGGTCAGAATTAGCCCAGTGTGGACAAATCAAAGTGTTTTTCCATGGAGCAATGATGGTGATGTTGATGATTGTGTTAGTAATGATGATGGTGATGACAATAACAATGACGATGATGGTGATGGTGAGGAGGAAGAGACAAAAGACAGTGGTGATGGTGGTGGTGATGAGGTTGGTGATGATGACTGATAGCACTTACTCTGTCAGCCACTTGGATGATTTACATATATTACACCTTACAATCCTATCAGGTAAGGAGGTAAGGAAGTGATGAATAGTAGTCTCATTATATAGATGAAGAAAGCAAGAAAATTTCCCAGATCACAGAATTGGTAACTGGTGGAGCAGGGAAAGCCACTCAGCCCAGAAAGAATAATGGAAGCTAGTGTGAGAAACAGAGGTCAAATTCTGTCCAGGGTCCCAGTTCTAGACCTTTCTTCACCCTACTTAAACCTCTGCCCTTGGGTTCTTTGAGACACCCCATTCCCATTTTACTTAAGCTTCAGTTGATTTCTGCTACTTTCAGTCAGACAAGTGCTTGTAAATAGAGTCACTGAACTTTGTCTCCAAATAGAGCATGTGGTGATTCTTTTAATGTGACTTTGAGCCAGGGCTGGGATTAAGGCGAAACAAATGAGACATCTAGGGCACACAGTTTACGAAGGCACTCACTCTCAGGGTCAGGCAGGTGAGGGGAGCATTTGCACAGACCTGAGAGTGAGTGCTCCTTAAATTCTGCCACCTAGGCTCCTCGCTTCTTTCACTATAAACTCAGCGCTGCTTAAACTCCCTCTCCTTTTCTGCCATGGCTTACCCAGGTATAAAATGAAGACATTAAACCCAGGATTACAAAGAGCCATATTAGGTGTGATATTCTGATTCTCTGGCAAATAAATGACATACTTGCAACAAACCTCACATCCCACATCTGTGGCAGACATCACTAATCAATACTGGCTTCTTGATGAGCCTGGACATGTCCTCAGAATCCAACTCCACCTAGAGCCTTGAGGATCTACTGGTAAATATTTACAATTGGAAAATAAGAGGAAACTTCTCAAGGACACAAACAGGGTTTTACGTCTCTCTCTCTCTCCTGCACCTGAAATGGTACCTGATGCAGATGAAACACTGCATATATTTCCAATTCATGTATAAATTCAACTGAAACTTGAACAAGAACATGCATGGAGAACCACCTACACAGGCAACAGTTACTTCTTATATGAATACTCACACAAATGAGGATTTGCATGCACACACACACAGACACATACATACACACTTTCATGTACAATGTTTCACAGCCCATGTGTTCAGTGGGGCCAGATTAGGCTCCAAACAATGTAAAGATCATGTTCTGTCCAGCTCTCATAAACTTCAAAATAATCATTTAAAATCAAAGTGAGTCTGAAAATCTAAGAAGTTCTGGAATTTGTCACCATAATTCCCTTAACTTTTTTCAATATCAAATAGCGTCATTGAAAAAGGAGAGAGGGATTTGGTGTCTGTGACTTGCTCATACTCGGACCTGCCTTGGCACTTGTAGGTGATCTTGTAGCACTGATAACAGTCTCCTGTACATGTGAATGTGGACGTGTCCACACATGTTCACAGTTGCACCCTTAAGCTTACACCCATTCCCTATGCTTTGTTCACATACATATACATGAGCACACACATTCTGAACATGTTTGCACATGTGTCCCCTTATGCGTATGTATGTATGCATTTGGCAAGGCACATGTACTCACAATGCATAGGATGATGTTTGTATCCACCTAAATGTACATGCAAGTTTCCCAGGTGGCTCACTGGTAAAGAATCCGCCTGCCACTGCAGGAGGTGGAAGAGATGTGGGTTTGATCCCCGGGTCGGGAAGATCCCCAGGAGAAGGTAATGGCAACCCACTCCAGTATTTGTGCCTGAGAAATTCCATGGACAGAGAAGCCTGGCGGGCTACAGTCTGTGGAATCACAAAAGAGTTGGACACGACTTAGCGACTAAACAACAACGAATGTACACACACAGGCACAGATACCCAAGCACGCCCTTTTAGGTCCCCACTTGAGTGTAGTTGTACACGTACATGCACATGCATGCACATTCACACACACACACACAGATGCCCATATTCTCATGTGCACACACACATACCCATGTTCATACACACTGACACTGATACATGCAGACACACATTTTCCTACAATCACCCCCCCACACACACACACACACACAATCTGCCTTCCCTCCAACAGAAGGCCCTCAAGGCTGCTCCTCTGTGGGCCTGTGCTGTCAGGGAGCCTGGTAAGAATCATTGGGGCAGCTCGACAGTGATAACAATTTCCAGAGCCAACAGCAGAGAGCTTAATCCACAGTGAAAAGCTGACAGGGCCGGCGCCTCCGCGTGCTTCCTGCCAGCTCCTACTCACTCAGCCCAGCGTGGGGAGGTGGCAGACTCTCTGTGCCCTCCAGCCATGTCATCTCCTCTCTAATGATGCCAACGTTTTGACAAAGCTGAGCAACACAGCCGGTAGGTGTGAAGTTGGAATTAATTTTCTTTCGGAAGGTCAAGTGCATTAATGAGCTTTCAGCTGGCTGATATTGTTCTTTTCTTTTTGCAAGAGGAGAGAGAAGAAAAGGAGAAAGGGACACTTAACTGAAGCTGTTTTCTTCTTTCTCTCCTCCCTTCAGGAGTCTTGGCCCCTTTTCCAAAGCCCGATAAGGAGAGCCCTGTGGGCAGACAGATGGGCTCAGACTTGGCCTCCCACGGAACAGTTAATTCCCCTGCTGCACTAGGAAAGTCTCAGCCTTAGACCTGCCTTGAGGGACAGGGGATAAGTAAAGAAGAATCCAGTGTACATCTCAGCCTTTAAGACATTTGAGTAGATACAAAGATAGTAAAAATAAATGGGTTTCATTGTATATGCCATTCCTGATTGATTAGTAGTGGCTGCCTGGAGCTGTGTGGGGAAAGCAGTGACCACTGGAGCCTCTTCGGGCTCATTGGGCAGGAGGGTCCTGATTGATTAGTGATGTCTGCCTTGGGCATCATATATGGTGTAGCAGCATAAACAGAGGTTTTTTTTAAAAAAATACCAGAGCCATGAAAAAAAAAGAAATACCTAGAATCCAGAGGTATTTAAAAACAGAGCTATATATATATAGATATATATAAAGAAATACCTAGAATTCAACAGATTAAGAATAAACAGGAAATTCATTAAACAAGTATATTTAAAACCTAAGTGGAATAAAGTCCACAAGAAAACTTAGGGAAGAAGCTACATGTAAACAGAAATTGTAAATTAAAATGCCTTTAGGTACCAGGAAGGTGACATAAAGATTCTTGTGACCCAGATGGGGCTTCTGCTAAGCTCTAGAGTATAATTCTCATTTAAAGGATTGCTACTGTGTTCAACCAGTTCTTGCCATGGAAGAACCTGGTTGTGTTTTAGCACAGCCACCGAAAAAAAAATTTTTTGAGGGAAATAAAAAAAGTGAGTGATTTTTTAAGTGTGAAATTTTGTGATGTTTACTGTTTTCAACACTTTTTATTAAAAAAATATTCTGAAAAAAAATTATTCTGTAAGCTCCCAAATATTATGGATTTGTCTGGAAAGAGGCCAGTTTCGGCCTTTGGTTTTTTTTGTTGTATGTTTTTTTTTAATTTTTTTTAAGATTTATTTTTGATGTGGACCATTATTAAGGTCTTTACTGGATTTGTTGTGATATTGTTTATGTTCTGGATTTTTGGACATGAGGCATGTGGGATCTTAGCTCCCAGACCAGGCATCGAACCCACATCATTGGAAGTGAAGTTTTAACCATTAGACCACCAGGGAAGTCCCTCAGCCTCTTTTTAAAAGTTAAATGGGAGTATATGAGAAAGCTCTGGTAGGGTAATCAGTGTTGTCACTTACCTATTTTCCCCTCCAGAATTCACACTTGCTAAGGGCAGAGAGGGTGTGTGTGTGTGTGTGTGTGTGTGTGTGTGTGCAGACTCACTACTCTGCACCTGTGTGCTGACACACACTCATGCCCAATAACCACATATTAAATGAATAGATAAAAGGATCAAATCCAACCTTGACTTCTATAGAGCCATTCAGGGTGTCCAGATGTTTCCCAGGTTTCTAATGACAGTCACCACCTCTTCTTTAATTGTTGGAGATGAAGAGTGTTCTACCTTCCATGATAGGGATTGATCCTGTCAAGATTCCAGTTTGGGTTCTAGCCCTTCCTAGCCATGTGACTTTAGGCTAGTCACGTCACTTCTCTGAGTCCTAGTTTCCTCTCTCTTGTAACATGGGACTAGTAATAGCATCTGCCTCACAAAGCTATTGTTGAAAAATCAGGGGAACCTGCAGTTTTTCTGGTAAACCAGGAAAATTTTGAGAGGGAAAGGTGGCACAATAAATAACTGCCCTGGGACATTGAGTACAAGATATCCCAAGTCTCCAGGCTGTCTGGTCACTCCATGCCAACTAACCTCATCCACAGTGCCTGGCACATGGGGTTCCATACTGTTAGGTGACATCATGAGAAAACCGCCGTCAAATTTCTGCTTTTCTCTCTCTCTTACTCTTCTGCGATGTGGGGTGACAGAAGGAGCTTGGCTTCAAGGTTCTTGATTCTGTCACCTCACCTTTAGTTAAGCATCTGCTCAGAGGAGATGGTAGCTGAGTCACACATGGAAGATTGGTAATGATTTTGCCAGGCGATATATATAAAGATAGAGGAAGCTTTCAGACATAAAAAAAAAAAAAAGAACAGCTTAAACAGAAGTTTAGTGTCCAGCTCATGGGCTGTTGGGTATGGCCCAGTTGAAAGCAGATCATCAAGGACCACAGGTCCAAAAGGTTTGAGTCTGAGAAATCAGGCTCAGAAGATGGCATGTGTGGGCTTTTAATTTGTTAAATGTGTAATTAAAACCACATTTTTTAATCTGTTACATTACCCATAAGAGACCTGCCAAAAGAGGACTGTGTATCAAGACACCAACATGAGAACAACTAATTTTCCTGGGAAGACTCTCAAAGTCCAGTGACCCAATGACCAGATCATATTTTAAAATGATGTCATAAAAATTCCTTTATTAAAAAAGAGGTTAGGAGATAGCCACCACCACTCCCTTTTTTATTACCATTATTATAGAATGTCACCAGCCGAGAAGGCAAACGTTAGCAAAACAAGCCTCTAAAGAAAAGAAAGCCTCCTTTCTAATCTGGGAAAAACTCAGTGGGGTTTTAACTGAGATAAAGTTCCAGTCTCCCATCTCAGTGACCCTCCAGCAGTTGCTTTACAAGCATGACATTTGCTCACATCCATCCTCCGCATTCCGTTCATCTGTTCTTGTCTCCCAAACAGGAGGGACACTGACGGGGCAGATCCCCAGCTCAGTCATGATCAGAAACATCTGGGTGCTTCCCAAACCCTGCGCCTTCAGAGCAGGATGCCCCTGGGACCTGTCTGACTTGCTTTCTTCGAGCTCAGAAAGACACCTGCCCAGGAATCTGAGATTGCCATTCTTGTAAATTGCACCCCTTCCAGAGGCTTTTAAAAAATTATGTTTGTTTGTTTAGCTGCATCAGACCCCAGTCACAGCATGCGGGATGTTTTTAGTCGTGGCATGTGGGATCTTTAGTTGCAGCATGCAAACTCTCAGTTGAGGCATGTGGGACCTAGTTCCCTGACCAGGGATAGAACCCAGGCCCCCTGCATTGGGAGTGTGGAGTCTTAACCACTGAACCCCCAGGGAAGCCCCCACACCTCTTCTAGAAAGACAGCTTCTTGCACCCTGCTTAGCCATGGCTCGAGCTCCCCCTTCTCTTCCTGACAGTTGCAACCTGGTCAGAAGAGCTTACGCTGTATTTCATTCCATTCATGGCTCACCGAGAGCAAGTGTTTGATGAGCGTGTACTAAGTTGAGATTCTGTATTGCCAGAGTCCTGTCTCTGTATTAGCCCGACACTGTCTAGGCACTGGGGATGCAGCAGTGAACATGGCAAATCCTTGACCAGGTGGAGTCGCCATTCTCACACTAGATAAACTTCTCTCATTTATCTGCTTGGTGAGTTCCTCCTGTAAGACCAAAGATCCAGCTCAAAGACCTTGACTCACCACCCATCCAATTCATTCCTTGACCATTCTCCTTGGGGAAAAGCCAGCCCCATTCTTCTTCACCCTTGCTTCCCTGGCCTCTTTCATACCTGCAACATTCTGCCTCCGAGTATTGTGAATAGCCAGTGTGCCTGCCTAGTCATTAAAATGGGTAACTTGCTATTGAGAGCAGGCTCTGGGGTCTGATGGCCTGGGTTTGAAGCCTCTTTCCTCTACTTCTGTCTGTGTAAACTTGGGTAATTGACCTAGTTCTCTATGTCTCCAGTTGTTCATCTGTAAAATAGGAACCATAGCCACACTAACTCCTCGGGTTGGTGTGAGAATTAAAGGAGACAGTTGATAAGTCATGCATTATGCCCAATGTGTGGGGCATAGTAAAGGCTCAAAAATGTCAGCTATTTTTAGCCTTTTATTGGTGTTGAGAAAATACTAATTGATTACTGTGACAGATACTTCTTCTATCACTGGTGTGCCTGTAGGCATCTATACTTCCCAGCCTCTTTGCAATTAGGAAGAGTCATGTGATTAGTTGTGACCAAAGAAATACTAACAGAGGTAACATATGTTACTGCAAGGAAAGTTCCCTAGATAATACTATATAGTTTATTTTGTCCTGCTGCAGAAACCAAAGAACTCCACATGGTGAACTTCCTTCAACTTGGATCCCTGAGTGACTGCATGGATTCCTGAGTGACAGTATGGACCAATGAGTGACTGCAATGGACAGGAAGTATGTGTGAGAAATGAATATTTGTTAATTTAAGACACACAGGTTAGGGACTTCCCTTGTGGTCCAGCAGTTAAGACTCCACATTCCCAGTCCAGGGGGCACAGGTTTGATCCCTGGTTGGAGAACTAAGATTCCACATGATTCATGGGTAAAAAAGAAAAAGAAAAGATACAGATGTTAAGTGGTATGCTTAAATGGTATAAATTAAGTGGTATAAATCCAGAAGAACCTAGCATGCTTTAACTAATACAAGTACCAGCTATACTCCAGGCTCTAAGTCAGGCCCAGCAGTCACAGTCTTGAGTCAGAGTCATATTCATGGACTTGAAGGAGCTTGCATTTTGGAGACTACATATGCTTTTGCTTGAATGAATGAACAGTGACCACAGATGCTTAAGACCCAACCTTGTGGCTGCCTTTATGCCAGATACTCATGAACCTGAAGGCAGACTTTCACTTCCATCCCAGCAGCCCGGTATATGCCTGTGGGCACCTTTTGAAGTGAATGCTAGCCTCTTGGTGATTCTCTCCTTGGAGGAAACATCTTGCCTTCCTTCCAGGTACACCTAGGTACACATCACATGACCTTGCTCATCGGGTCCAGGGACAGTCATCAATAAGAGTCTTTCCTGGAAACTAATAACTAGTGAGAGGCAAGGCATGACAGTGGCAGCATGGAGGGGTAAAGGTCCATGAACCTCCCCCAGTGCAGACCCCAGAGCTGCCTTTTTCCCTTCCTTTCTGCATCTTTATTGTCCAGTATGCTGACATCCTGAGATACCTCCATGTCATCCTAACAAATGTCTTTTATTTTTCCTTAGCTAGCTGAAATTGACTTATGTAGTTTTTGACCAAAGGACCTTGAAAGTAAAAGTAGGTCAGTCGTGTCCGACTCTTTGCGACCTCATGGACTAGAGCCCGCCAGGCTCCTCTGTCCATGGAATTCTCCAGGCCAGTATACTGGAGTAGGTTGCCTTTCCCTCTCCAGGGGATCTTCCCAACCCAGGGATCGAACCCAGGTCTCCTGCATTGCAGGTGGATTTTTTACCGCCTGAGCCGGCAGGGAAGCCCAAAGGCCCTTACCTGTGTGTAACATGGGCACATAGCAGGACTTGGATTCATGCAAAGTGACCAAAAGTGACATGTCAGAGGAAAGAGGAGAGGAGAGGGGAAGTCAGGGAGATAGAGAAGAGAGAGAGGAGAGAGAGAAAAGGCTTGAAAATGCAAATGTCAAAAATGCTCCCCAGAAGATTCTGAAAAGCACCTCTAGTTAATGACCGTCGGAGGCTTCAGGATCTTAAAAACCCAGGTTCCAGTTTTGACATTACCCTTGCTTAGCTGTGTGACCTTAGGGTAAGGAGCTTCACTTCGCTGAACCTCTATTTTTCCATTTGGCAAATGAGTCCATAAAGCCATTCTGTCTTATTCTGAAGATATTATAAGGGATGCATGTGATGATACCTACTGTGGGTCCTGGCATGTATTAACCACCAGGGAAAACATGAAATTTCTTCTCTCCTCTCATCAGGGAACAGTACTTTGTTTCCTCCTGTCCTGCCTCCGTCAACCTTAAGAAGTCCAGAAAAGGGACTTTCCTGGTGGTCCAGTGGTTAAGAATCAGCCTTCCAATGCAAGGGATGCAAGTTCGATCCCTGGTCCAGAGCTAAGATCCCAGTGCTGTAGGGCAAGTAAGCTGACGTGCCACAACTAAGACTCAACACAGCCATATAAATACATATTAAAAAAAAAAAAAAAAGGCCAGAAAAGGTAAGAGAGTTCCTTTTGGAAAGGTCTGTTTTTTGGCAGCCAACTTTGAATTTCTCAGCTATTATTTGGAGCTCAAAGTTCACACATCTGTGATGGATGAGCAGGGAACACTAACACCTCGTTAGTGTCTGAAACCACTGGTTGGAATCGGGAGGGAGGACAGCCCAAGGTCCAGCACCTTCACCATGGAAATAATACACGCTCCCCCCAAAATGAAGAAAGGTGGGTGGGGAAGGGAGCCGCACAAATTATTGCAAGGAGTTATTTGACCTGCTTGAAAATTTGAATTGCTTGGTAATGGCCAACCTGTTGGGTGGTATTTTATTAACATGAATAGATTTTTACAGGATATTTCTCACATTGCTTTCCGAGAGTCTCAGGAATTCATTAAATATTAAGAGGTAGCACTCTGGATTGTTCAGTTAAAGATGCCCTCTGATGAGACTTCACACAAGTTAGAGACCTGGAGGAAGCATGCAGGCACAGAATAGATGTTTGCTGTCAGCCTTGGCAGAGGAGATAATAAAATAATAATAGCTGTGAATGTTTACTGGCTGCTTACTATGTGCCAGACCCTAAGCTAAGCACTTGACATTTTTTTTTTAATACACTTTGTAAAGAGGTATTATTAGCATCCCTGTTTTACAGATGGGGAAACTGAGGCATAGATTTCAAAGCTAGTGTGAAGGAGGAAGAAATGGAGACATATTAGCCAAGCTTTGAAGTTGGGTACATGAGGACTTGTCCAGATCTTCTTGCTAGCTCTGTGACCTCCAGAAAGTTACTAAGCTTTGCAGAGCCTCAACTGCTTCTTTTACAGACTGGAAAGTATCCCCATGTTACAGACAAGGAAATAGAGACCAAGGTCACGGAGCTAATAAATGGTATGTCCAGAACTCATTCAGTGGTCTTGGGTTCAGTCCTATTGTTTATTGGTACCTGATGAACAACTCCAGAATTCAGTGGTTTAAAGCAGACACCTCATTTTGCACATGATATTATAGGCAAGAATTTGGGAAAGGTTCAGCTGGGTGGTTCACCTATGATCCGCATGGAATTAGCTAGGGATCCACTTTCAAGATGCCTTTTAATACTCCCATGCACTTCACCTTCTCCATATGGCATCTCATCCTCCAGATCCTCAGCATTTGGCTTGGGCTTCCTCACAACACGGTGGTGTAGAGTCACTGGACTCCTTACCAGGGTAGTTGGTTTGCCCCAAAATGAATGTTCCAAGAGACGAAAAGTGGAAGTGTCCTTTGAACCATAATCTGTTGGTCAAAGCAGTAACATACCACTACTCTCTCCGGATTCAAGGGGAATAGACATAAGCCCCCACCTCTCAATGGAAGGAATGTCAAAGAATTTATATCCATTTTAATCTGTCTCATTGATATATAAGTGAAAGTGAAAGTCACTCAGTTGTGTCCGACTCTTTGTGACCCCATGGACTATACAATCCATGGAATTCTCCAGGCCAGAATACTGGAGTGGGTTGCCTTTCCTTCCTCCAGGGGGTCTTCCCAACTCAGGGATCAAACCCAGGTCTCCCATATTGCAGGCGGATTTTTTACCAGCTGAGCTACAAGGGAAGCCCTATTGACATTATAAGAAGCCAGTAAATGATAACTCTTACTTAGAAAATACATCTATAAAATAGAGCAACTAATAGCTACCAACCCACCCACCCAAGGTTATTAGGAGGATTAAATTCATGAATGTAGAATTCAATGCCAGATACTTGGCAAAAAGCGGGTACAGAATGAGACTAGGTTCCCTCCCCCTAGTGACTACTGGGACCCCCCAGCCAGGGAGGTAATGTTATCTCAAGTTTAGGGGTACAAGATAAATTATAACACATCCAGTTAAATTTGTGTTTCAGACAAATGATGAATAATTTTAGTATGTTTCATGCAATATTGGAGACATACCTACACTAAAGGGGATTCCCAGGTAGTGCTAGTGGTAGAGAACCCACTTGCCAATGCAGGAGACATAAGAGACACCGGTTCGATCCCTTTGTCAGGAAGATCCCCTGGAGGAGGGAATGGTAACCCGCTCCAGTATTCTTGCTTGAAGAATCACATGGACAGAGGAGTCTGGCGGGTTATAGTCCATAGGGCCGCAAAGAGTCGGACACAACTGAAGCTACTTAGCATGTACACAAGCACTTATACTAAAAAGGTATTTGTTGCTTATCTAAAATTCAAATTTAACTGGGCATCCTATTTTTTTATTTGCTAAATCTAGTAATCCTACCGGCTTATAGCTAGAAAAGCTGAGATCAAGAACTCTCATTTTAGCCTCTGACCTCAGGACACAGGAAGACTGAATGTGAAATTTGAATTAAGAGCCATACGTGGTTTGTCCAGACATGCAGCTGTCTTTCCTCCAATCATACCAAAAAAGAAGCAGAAGGGAAAGAAAACAAGTCGAAAGGCTTCCCAACATTCCAGTCATCTTGATTCCATCTGTAAGGGTGGGTGTCCAGTATTTATTATATTTATCCAGTCATGAAGCCCTAGAGAAGTGGCTTCACTCAGTTTTCTCATCTGTGAAATGGGGGTGATAGTAATAGCAATTCAATCCAGATCGATATTGTGAGGAATAAATAAGGCAAAATTATAAAGTGGTTAGAGCAGTTCCTAATCCTTGGTAACTGCTCAATGTTAGTTTTTATTAATATCAGTGGAGAGGCAGACACTCCAAATGCTGAAATAGCTGGACCCATAGAAATATTAACAGAAGCAGTCAGCAATGAAGGAGAGAGAGAGTAGGGGGGAAGCTTTGCAGAAGTTACACCTGAAAAGAGTTGTGATAGATGAAGTGGACTTTGCCAAGCAGACAAGGAGGAAAGGCTCCTATGCAGAGGAAGCAGCGTATGTAAGGAGACAAAGCAAAGAAGTAAAATGTAAAAGGAGCTCTACGTAGCTCAGTACTGATGGAGAGTGAAATGGAGTTTGAAATTCTCAGGGCAGAGTGATGGGAGATGAGCCCAGAAAGACAGCTCCAGACAGGTTCTGGGTACCACATGAGGGTGTGACTCTTTCTGGGACCCTAAAATGAGGCTCAGTAGAGGAAGGAACCAATGAGCTTTGCATGTGGACCCAGTCCATACCATTGTAGTGGGGAAGATCAGAGGGCAAAATTAAGATCGAGACAGGCTTCTACATTATTCCAAATGGCAAGACTCAGATTTGAAACAGTAGGGGTGAGCATGTGCACAAGAGAAAGGCTGAGAGAGAATCTTCTGATGTAAAGGAGAATAGAGACTGGATTTCCAGCTTCCAGCCAGAGTGAGAAGTTTGACCTACACAGTAAAACACTAGAAAAGTACATTATGCCCAAATATCTTCTTAATTCACAGCTTGAGTGTAAACCTAAAGCCTATAATCGAGGAAATGGGAATTTCTATACCCCTGAGAAGTATTGGAGCAACCACTGCTGCTCTAATTTTCCAGTTGAAGGTGCTAGGAGCTCATCCTAAAGGAAAGCAAGAAGAGGTAGCCAAGAAATTTGTCTGTAGTTGTTCTACAAATGGTTCTAGCCCTAAGGCTAAAAAGAAAATCTTAATAATTTAACCTCTTAACCATCATGAAACTAATAAGATCTGCCACATATCGAGTCACTGGTCTGTGCCAAGCATTGAGTTAAATTTTTTAAATATTGCTTTATTCACACCGCAGCCCATTGAGGATTAGTAAAATCATATCCATTTTACAAATGAGAAAATTGAGGCTTTAGTTTACTACCCATTCATCCAGTGAATGGGCGAGACTCAGGGACCCAGGGAACTGTGACCATGTCCTCTGCACTCTTAACTACCACACTAGAATTTAACATTTCCCAAACAACAACCCATCATGTGTACACCACCTATCCTATAATTTATTTCACGTTATTTTAAATTAAGTCCATGTTGACTCATATCCCAGAAATTCATAAACGTGAAAACAGTGAGTGTGTGCTGTCACTTCAGTTGTGTCCAACTCTTTGTGACCCTATGGACTGTAGCCCACCAGGCTCCTCTGTTTATGGGATTCTCCAGGCAAGAGTACTGGAGTGGGTTGCCATTCCCTTCTCCAGGAGATCTTCTCAACCCAAGGACCATTCTAGAACCAGGAACTGAACCTGGATCTGCTGCATTGCAGGCATATTCTTTACCATTTGACCCACCAGGGAAGACTCAAAAGAGTTGTGCTTAGTAGCACAGTTCTGTTTGACTCTTTGCGGCCCCATGGACTATAGCCCACTAGGCTCCTCCTGTCCATAAGACTTCCCAGGCAAGAATACTGAAGTGGGTAGCCATTCCCTTCTCCAGGGGCTCTTCCTGACCCAAGGATGGAAACTGGGTTGCAGGTGGATTCTTCTGAACCACCAGGGAAGCCCTTCTATATATGTACTATTTACACTATATTATGTATTGAGCACAGTATATAAGAAATCAGCACAAAAGAGTACTTTTGTACTGAAGTTTTGTATGAAGTTCGAGATCAGGCAAACCGGTCTATGGGGATAGAAACCAGAATAGTAGTTGCTTTTTGGAAGCAGGGAGTGAGTGGATAGACGGAAAAGATTTGTGAAGAAACTTTGTAGGGTAATGGTAATGACTACATTTTGATTGGGATGTTAGTTACATGTATGTATACATTTGTCAGAACTCATCAAGCTATAAACCTAAAATATGTTCATCTTATTGGATGTAATTATACTTCAGTTAGAAAAACAGAGGTCTCAAATTGGGGCTTTTGACATTATCTTCAAATGAGGTTCAAAGTAGACTCACATAGATACACCTCATATAATTCCATATAACCTTAAAACAAGGATGACTTTTCTAAACATTTGCTGTACATAAGGATTGGTTATTTTGTATATAGCATGATTGTTTTATGTTGCTTATTTGTATAAATATTTTCATGCATTAGATGTAAATATTTAAAATACGCTGTACTTTATGTTAAAATGAAGTGTCTTGCTAGAATAAGTTCCAGAATCTCTCACTTAGATGTTTCAAAATCTTGTCCTTATATGTCTTCTTTTGTTTCAGTTCTTTTATCCAGAAGATGTGTTGATGATGAATACATCCGAAGTTGGCGTCATATCCACATAGAAATGTAAGTGATGGTAAAAGCACCTTGTTAGATAGAAGATGTTATATGAGTGTGGTTAATAATGTAGCATATAAAACACCTTCCTTATTTAAGAGCAAACAATCTCCTGATAAACCAAAACCTGGGATCATTCATTTATTCGTTCACTCAAATGATATTCACTGAGTGCTTAGTTTCATCTTTGACTCCTGTGTTTTTCCTTTCTTATCTCTCTGAAGGACTTGAACATGTTTTTGTATTCTACTTTATCTATAGTATTTGTTTGTATCTCTTTGTGTTAATTTTTAGTGTTTGCTCTATGAATTTTTATATATGTAATATTCAATATTCATAGAATATGTTACAATCTTGAATATGTTGTATATTAATAATATTGATAGTATACTTGTGAAATATATTAATATGTTATATCATACTCATATTTTAAGTGAATATATTATATTATATATTATGTATTCAGCATTTATATAATATATGTGTATATATATGTATGTATATATATGTATACTAGTATCAACAGTTTATGACTTCCAGTAAACACAACCTGGAAATCTTACCAGTTATGTCCCTTTACCTTTTTCCCTTTATAATATAGTTTTTGTAAATATTACCAATATGTATGTTGAGGACCACAGTAGACCATGTTTCAATCATTGAACACAGTTTTGAAAACCAAGAGGAGAATAATCCATTACATATGCCCAGATTTTTACCATTTCTATTGCTGTTTCTTTACTGCTGATTCTCCAAGTTTCTTTCTGTTGTCATTTCTTTTGTATGTGAAGAACTTTCTTTGGCAATATTTTTTAAAAGTAGGTGTGCCTGGTGATAGAGTGGAGGATGAGCTTACCCCTTCTTGTCTCACTCACTATATTAATTTCAACAATTCCATGTCTTTGAGAAGCTGGGTTTCTGAGACTGACCATGTTAAAAGACAAAACCAAACAAACAGGTACCTCACAAATAATCAATGTGGAAGATGAAATTGACAGTAATCAATCTGATTCCAAGGTTTGAGAAATCATGTAGGGTGCAACAAGCATACATATCCCATTAGTAAGTAATTGGGTTTACTTAAGCATGAAATAATACTTTTTTTCTTTAAATTCATGAGTGTTATTTTTTTTCAAATGATATTAACTTGTTAGGGCATAAATACTTAACTTTTTTTGAAGTGAATGACTTCATAAACACAATTGTGAAGGGCATAATGAAAAAATTACCAAGATACTATGAACCGAGAAAGTTTGGGAACATGAAGTCTAGGAAAAAAGACCTATTCAAACTCAGAAGCAAACAGATGAATTAAACTGGAGACAATTTGGAGGACAAACACGACTTTGCACTTCTGTAGAGTATAAGGGGGAAAGAAACACAAAAACACAAAACAAAGCCAGTGTGCTGGTCCATTTAAAAAAAAAAAATCCGATTTGAGCTTTGTTAATGCAAAGCTCTTTATCTGAGGAGCTCAAAGAGCTTTATTACAGGTAAATATCCTTGTCTCCAACTGCTAATAGGAGAGGCCAGGCCCAGGGAGATTAGGAGAGAATGCCTATTTAAGGTCACATAACAGTCAGTGACAAAGTGGAGACTCGCAGAGTGGTCTGTAATGGGATTTGTCTGCTGTCTATTGTATCAGCCTAAGATGCTGGGCGTGAGAGGGCTGGGCTCCAGTGCAGAAGCTTGTGGGAGATTGGGCATCTTAGAATTGCAGCCTGCCACTGCAGAAGGGACTTTGTGGGTCCCTGGGTAGGACCCCCTTTGTTTGCCAGACCCTACACTGAGCCTCTGAGAGAGCAAGCAATTGTCCCAAGTCTGCACAACCTGTTTGTGCAGAGCCAGAAGTAGAATGGAGGACTCCTAACATCTCCCTGATTCTCTCCTGGAGTTTTCCTGGCTCTCAAGCGATTTGTCTAGGAAAACCTGTTAAGAAAATTCAATTTCTCTAAAGCTGGCTGAATGGAACTTGAGTTGGATCAAAGCTGGTATGGATTTGGAAGGAATTAAGAGAGAACTGGTAATGCACACAGACAGGATCAGAACCTTGGTTCTGTCGAAGACTGCTGCAGGACCAGGGGCAAGTGAACTTCAGTCTCTGTGCCTCTATGATCTATAAGACATACCAAGGGGTCTGGGCCTCTGGATCCCTAAGTGCTCTTGCTTTAGTAAAAATCCACTTATTGGTTGTAAGCTATCTAGACCTCAGTCTTCCATTCTGTAAAATGGGGGCACTGTTAGTTCCCATCTCATGGAGTTGTGGTCAGCTGCCGAGTGCCTGAATGTAATGTGCTTATCTTAGAGACTCATGCCTAGAATTACTCAAACAGTGTTGGTTATTTTCATATTCAAGATAGCCACAGACATTTCAACATGAAATATTTGGGCTGGGCCCACCCATCTTCTATAATTTACCATTCTTTTATAATTTCTTCTAAATTCACACCAATGTTCAAGCTTTGGATCCAACTGGGAATGCCAGAGAAACTACAGAATATCCAGCTAAATTTGAATTTTAGATAAATAAAAAAGTAATTTATTTAATGCAGGTATATCTGCAATATTACAAGAGATATACTAATATTTGTCCTCATTTCTCTGCATTTAAATTTACCCAGCATCTTGTATTTTTACGTGTTACATCATTCAATCCTAGCACTGTGCCAGATTTGTGTCTCCAGTTTTGGATCTGGATAAATGTTGGCCCGTCTTCCAGGCTTCCTTTATAGAGCTAAGGCAGTTAGGATTTCATTTGTGGCTCTGAATTTTTTCTTGTCGTGAACACGAAGTCTGCAACATCCTCTCACAGTAGCTCAGCCATGCTGAAGTTCAGTTTTCCAAAATTTACCAGGACAATAGGTTATAATTAAAGGAGGAAGGGTATTTATAACATAAACATTGACTTTGGTTGATAGGCGTTATGTTGGAGCCTAATTCCAGAAACTCCTGGAAAAAGAACCCAGATACAGAGCATGAAAAATGTGAAACCAGAACCACCCAAAATTATAAGGACATTAAGATTCATGTAGATAAGATAGATGGAAAGAAGATCTGTAGGTGTTTAAATTCCAAGGGATGCAGATAAGTAGCCAGGTCTGGAGGGTGTGCCAGCTTGCAAATTCAAAATGTTGAAACTTTTCTACATCGATATATTGTCCTGTCAAGTGGGGTAATAGTACCTGCACACTTCCTCCTTATCTCCCCAACCTCTCCACTTAACCTTTGAAAAATAGGTCTCCAGGCTGGGAGTTAAAAGGACTGCTTTCTGGTTCTGGATAGCAGTAGACACATGATAACTTTTTGCTGCCGTTATACCAGCTTAACCACCGCCCCCCCCCCCCCCAATAGATGACTGTCTGGCAGTGCCCCAGAGTCAAATGTTTTCTTGCATTGTATAGCTCCTTGCAAAAATCACTTACTTCTCAACCAAGTCTAGAGCCTGGTTGTACTTTCTCACCTCTTAGCACCATTCAAACTCTCATTTTAGAGAAGATGAGACTATGAATCTGAAAGGAGCTGCAATATACATGAGGGCAGACAGTGTTAAACCCATATTTCATGTGGAAAAATGAAGAGGCAAGGGATGTAAGTGAAAAAATCCCCTCTCTGAGCCTCAGTTTCCTCATCTATCAATTCAGTTCAGTTGTTCAGTCGTGTCTGACTCTTTGTGACCCCATGGACTATGGCACGCCAGGCTTCCCTGTCCATCACCAACTCCCAGAGCTTACTCAAACTGATGTCCATTGAGTCAGTGATGCCATCCAACCATCTCGTCCTCTGTCGTCCCCTTCTCCTGCCTTCAATCTTTCCCAGCGTCAGGGTCTTTTCCTGGGAAGAGAAATGTTAGTTGCTCAGTTGTGTCCGACTTTTTGCAACCCCATGGACTATAGCCCACCAGACTCCTCTGTCCATGAAATTCTCCAGGTAAGAATACTGGAGTGGGTTGCTGTTTCCTATTCCAGGGGATCTTACTGACCCAGGGATCGAACCTGGGTCTCCTGCATTGCAGTCAGATTCTTTACCATCTGAGCCACCATGCAATGCATAACTGCTTTAATTGCCATAAGTAGTGTATACATGTAAATAGATATTGTAACTTTTTCAGATCCCATGGAAAACTAGCCATTAAAGTATCTGTCAAGAGTGAGGTAAGTCAGAAGGATAAAAACAAATATCGTATATGAATGCATATATATGGAATCTAGAAAAATGGTACTTATGAATCTATTTGCATGGCAGGAATAGACACAGATTAGAGAATGGACTTGTGGACACAGTGTGGGAAGGAGAGGGGGAGACAAATTGAGAGACATACATACACTACCATGTGTGAAATAAATGGCCAGTGGGAAGCTGCTGTGTACCACAGGGAGCCCAACCTGGCACTGTGTGATGCCTTAGAGGGGTGGCATGGTGGAGAAATAGGTTGGAGGGGCGCTCGAGAAGGAGGGGCTAGATGTGTACATACGGCTGATTCACACTGTTGTACCGCAGAGACTAATACAACATTGTCAGGCAGTTACACTACAATTAAAAATGAATTTAAAATAAAAAGAATGTCAAACAAAATAGTAAATACAAAATCTCTGTCATACTGTTTATCCTATCAATGTACTGTGTATCTGTTTGTAGATAGATAGATAAGGATGTATATACATATATTTGCATATATCTATATATATGACATTTTTGGGGTGTCCCAGGTGGCGCTAGTGGTAAAGAAGCCGCCTGCCAATGCAGAAAACATAAGAGACTCGAGTTCAGTCCCTGAGTCGAAAAGATCCCTTGGAGGAGGGCATGGCAGTCCACTCCAGTACTCTTGCCTGGAGAACCCCATGGACAGAGGAGCCTGGAGGGCTACAGTCCACGGGGTCACGGAGTCGGACACGACTGAAACAACTATGCAGCATGCACGCGTGACATTGTCTCTTCTCTTAGAGACACAATCAATGTCATAAGTATATTAAATCTATTATGTTGAAACATGTTGAATAGATTAGTGCATTAAATAGATTAAACAAAAGGAAGGAGGCAGATGAAGTCCAAGTTCATTTCCTCAGCTTCTCTAGTTTTTGACATGGCTACAGAACTAGCAGTTGGGCATAAAATGGTTGTATTTACTGAGCCTCAGTGCTTCTCACCTCCCTCCCTGCCTGCCTGCCTGCTGTCCTTTCCACCTATGCTTCTTTCTTGGCAATCGGAGGCTTCTTTCCCAGCTTGAACCCTGGGAGATTTCCAGAACCTTTTTACTTAAACATATATTGACCTAGGCCTTACTTCCCTGAGTGAATTATGCCATAGGCAGCAATCTCCAGGTCATAAATTAGCCCACAAGCCCATGCAACTGTCTGCTAATGATGCAGACGGTGAAACTGCGTCTTCATGGAACTGGCTGGACAAGAGTCCTCTAAATTTTGTTGGCTGACAGCTCCCTCTCTCCCCCTCACCTGGCTGGCTTTTCTATGCCTCTCTGTCTGGTTTCATCTTTATCGTCCCTCATGTGTTCATGCCAAAGATAAAAGGACTCCATCAAGGAAGCCAGGGAAAGAGAAGGGTTGACATCAGCACCCAACCTGTAAGAGGTGTTCGGTACATATTTGTTGAGTGAACGGATGCACGTAAAGAGCGGGGCACGATGTTGACTTTGATGGTTGTTGGTCTTCTCCTTATCCTGGCAGTTCCTTAAGGCCAAGACTCTGTCTTGGGACTCTGTCTTGGCCTTAAGGAAAGCCTGGCCTTAAAGAAACCATCCTGGTTTCTCCAGGGTCTGCAATAGGGCTTGTCATTCAAAACACCATCAATCCACTGGGGAATGGGTGGATGCTAGGGGCATTCTGGGAATCAAAGTGTCTTCCTTCTATGGACCACTTTTTCTTTCAGCAGTGTCTTCTCTTTGTAACCTTCTTTTGAGCTGTTTAGATGTGCTGAGTTGAGGTCAGGTACATATATTGGCTCAATGAATATTCAAGTCCTTGTCTCTCTCTCTCTCCTTTGAAATTTAAAGGAATTCCTTTATATCTGTGTTATCATCTCATTCCAAGAAATCAAGGGAAACAATCCTTGAATATGGGTTTCACTTGATGAATTTTGTGAATGTTAATTATTGTTGTTCAGTCGCTAAGTCACGTCTGATTCTCTGTGACCCCATGGACTGCAGCATGCCCGGCTCCCTTGTCCTTCACTATCTCCTGGAGTTTGCTCAGATTCATGTTCATTGAGTTGGTGATGCCATCTAACCGTCTCATTCTCTGCTGCCCCCTTCTCCACCATACTCCTGTAATCCTCACAACTATTCAAGATGTGGGCCAGAAGTTACTGACAGAGAAACCGAGGGTCAAAGTGATTAGATAATTTGACTGAGGTTGGAAGAACTGGTCACGGCGTGGATTTCAACTCAGATTTGCCTAACTCCAGGATAGGCTACTCAGCCACCGCCCTGTTCACAGTGGCAGTGGCGTTTGATTTTGTTTCTTTAAGTTCTTAACTAGGGATTTCCCTGGTGATCCAGTATGGGACTTCAGCCTTCCAGTGCAGTGGGTACAGGTTCAATCCCTGGTCTGGGAGCTAACACCCCATGTGCCTGAGGGCCAAAAAACCAAAACATTAAAAAAAAAAAAAAAAGAAGAAGTAATATTGTAACAAGTTGAGTAAAGACTTTGAAAATTGTCCAGGTCAAAAAAAAAATCTTAAAAATAAATAAATAAATAATAAAAGTTCTTAACTTGAATCCATAGACCTGCCCCACCCCCACCCCACCAAGGTAGCCAGCGATGGAGTGTGTCAGGGAGCTTGGGAGCCCTTTGAAATCACATTCACACACGTCTCTGTTTGCCTACAAGTTTTTCTGAAAGAGACTTCATAGCTGTCAATAGATTATCACGGGGGTGCATGATACCCACATTACAAAGCATTGGCTAGAGCAGAAGCAGAATGGAAACGTAGGTATTAAGAAGCATTGAGCAACATGCGAACTATCCCACTGGTGAAACCAGTCCATACTCTACCACTGGATACACACTTCTCTTCGTTTTTGAAATCTGGTCCTTAAGTCCTGGCTGTTTTCTTTAGCCAAAACTGAATAAGCAAAGGAGCCCCTGGAAGCTGTAAATATTAGAGGAAACAAAAAGCAAAGTCAGTGGGGCCCAGCATTCCTCAGGCCTGGAAGAGCAGGAGTCACCCAGCTTGCCCTAGGATCAAAGGAAGGAGGCAAACCCTTCATCACCCGGCTTCCACATCAGCGCTGTTTAGGGCAGGAAGATGTCAAGGGGGAAGGTTTTCTTTGAAGTGTCAAGATAAGAACCGTCTCCACCTCCCTCGAGTGTGAAAGTGATTCCTCCAGGAGCCAGGGGAGGGTGTGAGGCATTTGGCTGTCTGTACAAGAGCTGGGAGGAACTTATCGGCGGAGGCAGACACCTTTGTGGCTCCAGGCTGTGTCTGGACCCAGCCAAAGATCTCCTGTGAGCATCAGTCCTCAAAAATATATGAAACGCTGAGCCACACTGCTGTGTTTCCAATGGTGTCCCTTTTAGGGTTGTGTCTACAGTGGCTTTAGCATTAACAATGGTTGAGTGACTAGAATCTTATACTCACATGGACTAGTTAGACCTTGCCCCTTCTGCTGGGTGGGCATGGACAAGTTACTCACCCTCTCTGAACCTCAATTTCAGTGGGATTTATAATAATAACCCATATATCTAGGGTTAATTTGGGAATGAAGTGAAATTATGCAAACTAATCATTTCCTTTCCTTAATATCCGGTACATAAGCACATTTTTAAAATGTTAGCTGGTATTTTTCTTTACCGTCTGGCTCAATGCATCTGGTCCAGGTGGTCTTTAGAGTAAGAATATCTGAGGATGTGGTATTCTTCTGAGCTGAAGAATGAGATCTCACTTGTCTTCTTTTCCAACATGATCAGCATGATGTCATAGCCAAGAGCATACTGCCAGCATTTAAATCCTAGCTTTAGCATTTCATAACTTTGTGAACATTGAGAAGTTACTGAGCTTCCCTGTGCCTGGGCATTTTATAGATGTTGATTATCAGAACTTAATGAGTTATCGTATTAGAAATTAGAACAATGCTAGGAACATAGGAAGTGTTCAGTGAGTATCAGTTTCAAGCTGTGCCTCCTCCCTCCACTAGCTTTTATAGATACCGATATCTATTTGTTAAGTGAAATTTATTGAAAAACTGAAGTGTTCCCAGTGTTGGGTTGTAGGATTTTAAAAGCATTCATTGGCCTGGCACTGTAATTAAGGTTACATTTTAATTAAGGAATTAATATATATTCATGTAGTCACTCATTCAATCAGAAAATCCAAGGGCCAACTATAGGCTGGGCACTTATTCCGTCTATTATAGCAAAAACTTTGATATGCCAACCTTTGGCCTTCATGGAGATTCCTTTCTATGCCTGAAATATCCTGGAACACAAGTGACTGACCTTCTTTTTAAAAGAAACCTGCTAAGGTTTTCAAATCCTTTAGGTCTCAGTTTAAACACCACTTCTTCTTGAAAGCCATCCCCAATTCTGGATGAAGTTAGGTCTCCTGTTGTGTGCCCCAAACACCACACTTTGTCTGTCACATTTTGCATGGTTGGTTGAATGTTTGGCTCCAGCACTCTTTAATTCCGTGAGGGTGAGCTCCATACCTGCCTTTCTTTTGCTATATCCCCAACATCTAATGGATTCCCTGGCACATACAAGTACTCAAAAACATTTGTGCAAAGATGAAGAAAAGAGGGAATGTCTAGATGTGTGCTTCCCCTGTTGGAAGGTATTATTTATTATCTTAGGTCATCCCAACTGTAAATGATACCTCCACTTTGGAGAGTCTTGTAACAGTGAGTTCTGAAACTTTTAGAGCTTATAAGATTCTCTGAGACAGCGAATCCAGTCTCTGTTTTTCTGGGGAAACTGAGCCTGGAGAGATAAAGCCATTCATCAAACTGTACTTAATGGGCAGAATCGGGACAAGAACTCAGATCTGTTAATGCCCAGAATCCTTTGCAAAAAAAAAAAAAGAGAGAGAAAGACTAAATCAAATTCTCTCTAAAATAAACTTTACTATTCACCTAGCATGGAACAATTAAGACTCTCCTTTGGAGATGGGGAATGTTGAGGCATTTAATTGGGCAAGGTAGCTTCCTCATTAAAGGCAGGCATTGGAGGATAGTAAGAAAAAAATTAAAACATGGGCTTAAGAAAGCTCAGGCTCACATCCTGTATATTTTAATATATTCATAATGCCTTCATTTTAAGTACACAAAATGATATTTCTTATAGAAATTTGTACATTATATGAAATAATGCGTGTGTTGTATAATAATTTTATTGACCTTTGTCCCTGGTTTGGAGACTCTAAATCTTTGGAAGTTCCTTAATTATAGGGGTATCTTTGTTATACATGGGGCCCCTGAATCACACCTGAGTTTGTGCTAAGCATTGACTCAAAATAGGGACAGGTTGACCAGAAAGACAATTAGAAGGATAAAACTTTGAAACAATCTGACTTACTTTTAATATTTATTTATTTATTTGATGGTACTGGGTCTTAGTTGTGACATGGGATCTAGTTCCCTGACCATGGATCAAACAAACCCTGGCCCCCTGCATTGAAAGCACAGAGTCTTAACCACATTGGACCACCAGGGAAGTGGTTAGTTATGTAGTAATAGATCAATGGAACAAGTAGCAACAGCAATAAAATGCCAGATACTTAAGAGGCACCATCTCATTGGTTCATGAAAGCAACCCAAGGAGGTATGTATTATTATTGTGCCTATTTTAGTGATGAGGAAACTGAGGATCAGTGAGATGAAGATACATGTACAAGGCCACACAACTGGAATGTAATAGAAGCAGGACTTTAACCTCTTGGATTCCAGAGCCCAGTCTCTTAACCATTAAATTCTCTTATCCCTTGACTGTGCTGCAAAAAGGGACCAGGTTGGTCCCTTCCTGGAATCCACAGTTTCTGCCTCAAACAGAGCCTTGGCAGGACTCACCACACCCTGAAGGGGAGTGTTTCTTCATAACCCTGTGGACAATGTTCAGAAAAATGAACTGGCAATGATGCAGAACCCTCTGGAAAATCAGGAAGATGCTATCTACTCAACTTGCACGTGCAAGGTTCTCAAAACTCGGTGAGAGCTAAAGCTGCAGGAGAGCTATGAGAAGAAAAGCAACCCTGCAAACCTGCCCCTGCAAAGGAGGAGGAAGTCACAGGGTTAGACACGTCACCCTCCTTCCCCCGCTCCCTCCGCCTCTCCGGCTGGAGCCTCCCACTGGCTCAACCCAAATGGAAGCCAGAGGGCAAGGGGCCCATTGAGGCAGCTCATGCAGATTAGTTTGTTGGAGAAGGAATGGATCAGACCTGGGCAAACAGCATAGCTCTATTCACGTGTTCCTTATTTCCCACACTTGGTACAGGTGGAAATGAGCCATTCCAAAAGTCAGATGAAAATGCATGAGATATATTGTCCTCCTGGGGTTTCTGGAGTAAAACTAAACCCCAAACGCCACTCCATGGGCTTCTGTCACCTTCCCAGAGCTCATTTCCAAAAGGAAATAACACCTGCCCCAAAGCTCCACCTGCCAAGGCCACCTCTCTGAACCTCCAGCTGCCGGGGGCTGACGGTAAGTCACAGAAGCGTAGTGATTTCTCAAGGGAAAGATGAGCAAAGTGAATGCAGAATTCCTCTACACACAGGATGAAAACCCCTGTGTGGGAAGGCAGATGAGGAAAGCTGGGAAGGGGGTAGGGGAGAGTAGAATAAAACCTTGCAGCCAAAGCCTTTTCCAAGAACAGGAAGCGATCTAAAGAATGTTCTCTTTACTGAACACAGTCCACAGTCAACTAAAGAACTTCTGGGCTTTCCCTTTGCCTTCATTATATGCTTTTTGATTTCCCGGGCCAGCAGACTGCTATTAATTAGTTGCTGTATAGGTTAATCCAGCTTTTCATTCATGGACTTATTTTCTCCCGCTAAGAGTTTTAAGTTCGAAATGTCACTAACAACCTAGGTAATTTAGTGTCCAAACCCTCAATGGTCAGGGAATTATAACTAATGAATAATACGTTCAACCAATTTAATTCTAGAAGCAGCTCATTAACATATCAAAAGACTTTCAAATGTGCACCCTCTTTGACCCTAAAATTTCCTGCCTAGCAAATGTGGGGTTTTTTTCTTTTTGGCCCTAAAGAAATAATTATGGATTTGAACAGATATTCAGTTAAAAAGCTGCTCACTGAATTATTGTTTAGTCGGTAGGTAGCTCAGATGGTAAAGAGTCTGCTTGCAATTCAGGAGACCGAGTTCACTACCTGGGTTGAGAAGATCCCCTGGAAAAGGGAAAGGCTACCACTCCAGTTTTCTTGCCTGGAGAATTCCATGGACAGAGGAGCCTGGTGGGCTACAGTCCACGGGCTCACAAAGAGTCAGGCTTGACTGAGTGACTAATACACTTATAAATTATTGTTATATATATATATGTGTGTGTGTGTATATATATATATATATATATTTCAGATTATTTTCCATTATAGGTTATTACAAGATATTGAGTTTAATTCCCCGTGCTGTACAGTTAATCTTTGTTGCTTGTCTATTTTTGTGTATTAGTTTGCACCTGTTAATCCCATACTCCTAGGAGTGTCCCTCCCTCCCGCTCCCCTTTGGTAATCACAAATTTGCTTTCTATGTCTACAAGTCTGCTTTTGTTTTGTATATAGATTCATTTGTATTATTCTTTAGATTTCACATGTAAGTCATATAATATTTGTCAGAGTATGGGTTTCTTTTACTCAAGTGTAACAATGGTATTAGAGCCAGCATTTGGATCCAGAGATCCTGGCTCCAGAGCTTTTCCACTTAACTAAAGTGTCCCTAAAAATGAGATTATATTGATAAATTATGGTCCATCTATAAAATAAAATACTTTTCTGCCATTAAAAATTATGTATATAGCTATGAAAAGATAATCCAGAAAATCTTATAGATGGTGAAGAAACAATATAAAATGTAAACATGTTATGATACTTTTGTGGGGAAAAAGTATGGTCACATACATAGAAAAAAGTATAAAAATGATATTCAAAAATGTTAATATTATACTATGGCAATGATGACATTTGGGGTGATTTTGTTTTCATTCTCTTTCTTTAGCTGTATTTTCTGTGTTTCACATAATAACATGAATTGCTTAATTATTAGAGAGCACAAAATACAATAAAAAGTTATATTTTAAAACATACAGTTTGTGCTTCCCCAGACTGCATGCATGCACGCTAAGTCACTTCAGTTATGCCTGACTCTGTGCAACCCCATGGACAGCAGCCCACCAGGCTCCTCTGTCCACGGGATTCTCTAGGCAAGAAAACTGGAGTGGGTTGCCATTTCCTTCTCCACCTTCCCCAGATTGCTAGAGACCATATGAACCTTGTAGAAAATGTCAAATGAGAGACATAACAGCATATGGTAAAGTGGAAACACTTCCTATACACACAGGAAAACTACATGTCCCAGATTCCCTTGCAGCTAGACTGTAGTCACATGACTGAGTTTTAGCCAATGGAAAGTGAGTAGAAATCATATATGCTATTTGCACACCTAGCCCATAAAAATATTCCATGTGGTTCCATAGTCCTTTCTTCTCCTGTTAGGATCTCAGAAGCCATATGTTCCAGAAGGCATACCTAAAAATGGTGGGAAACTGTCCCAGTTTGCATTATTATTGAGTGAACAGGGTGGCCAACATCCTGGTTGGCCTGAACTTCAAGGAGTTATGAGTGCAAAGATTTTTATTTCTGAAAACTGATAGCTTTTGGGAAACCTGGGAGAAGTTGGTCACTTAAATGGGCAAGAAATAAGCCTGTATTCTGATGAGCCTCAGAGATCTTTTGGTTAACCTGGAATAGCAGCAGGCTAACCAAACTGCTATAAATGAAAAATCCCATACTTCAAAGGTCAAACATCCAGCCTAATGCTTAGCACTCTATGTGCCCTTTTGAGTTTTTGATAGTTCCCTTTAACTTTCAGAACAGTTGTTTTCTGACCCATAAAAATGAGATGACAATAAAACCTACTCTATGGTGTCACTGTGGGAATTAAATAAAATACACTTCTTAAATTGTGAAAATTCTTTGTAGCTATCAACCACTGTGCAAATGTGAGCTTTATAATTAATAGGATAGTTCAATGGATAATAACAGAGTTCAGAAATTCCATAATGTGGCAATCACAATGCTCAGGACACAGTACAGAATCCTTCAAAAGACAAAACAGCTTGACCTGAAAAAAAGGCTTCAGTCACTCATTTATTTCACAATATCTATTGGCTTCTCCTATATGCCAAGCATGCTGGATCCCAGGAATGTAATTATGGACGCAAATGTGTTCACTCATCAAACAGATATTTTGGGGGACTCCTACTGCATGTCAGATACTCTACTGGACTGCTATACAGGCACACCTTGATTTACAGCGTTTTGAAGAGAGTGTGTTTTTTTAGTAAATGAAAGGTTTGTAGCAAACCTGTGTTGAGCAAGTCTGTCGGCACCATTTTTCCAACTGCCTTTGCTCACTTCCTGTCTTCATGTCACATTTTGGTAATTCTCACAATATTCAAGCTTTTTCATTCATATTATATTTGTCACGGTGATCTGCCATCAGCGACTTTTGGTGTTACTGTTGCAAAATGATTATGACTTGGTAAAGGCTCAAGTGATGATTAGCATTTTTTAGCCATAAAGGGTTTTTAATTAAGGTATGGAAACGTTTTCTTCAGACATAATTCTATCGCACACTTAATAGGCTACAGTGTAGTGTAAACATAATTTTTATGTGCACTAGGAAACCAAAAACTTTGTGGGACTCACTTTATTGTGATGTTCTGGAACCAAACCCACAGTATCTCTGAGGTCTGCCTGTATAGTGATTAAACATGAGATCAAGGTTCCCAGGTGGCTCAGCGGTAAAGAATCTGCCTGCCAATTCAAGAGTCTAGGGTTTGATCCCTGGGTCGGGAAGAACCTCTGGAGAAGGAAATGACAACCCACTCCAGTTTTCTTGCCTGGGAAATCCCATGGACAGAGTAACCTGGCAGGCTATAGTCCATGGGGTCTCAAAAGAGTCGGACATGACTTAGCAACTAAACAGCAACAAAGAACAACAGCAAGCATCTTAGCCTCATGAAGCTTTTGTTTTTCCAGGAAAGGCAGCTCTTGAAAAAGTCATTACAGAATTAATTCATTAATACACATGGGGATGCATGTTCTAAAACAGTCGAGAAGAGAGAATGATCTAGCAGGCTGTTCTGCCAGAATCCCCGGGAAGCCTTAAGACTTGTTCCATCTTGTCAGAGCTTGAATGTAGACAATTGCGCTGAACACATCCTGGCCTTTCACTCCTCAGTCATCATCCAAAGGCCCTGAAGCTTTTACATTTGGGCCTTTCACACATTCCTTTGTATTAAGATTTTTTTTTTTTTTCTTAAAGAGGAAAAGCAAGGAGGCAGGAAACACACACACCCCACACCGTTCTTTTTTCTTCCAGTGATTACATAACTGCAAGAAAGCCTTCCAAGACTGGCCGCGTAACTCTACCAAACCTATAAACGTCTTGAAGTTTAGTTGGCAAAGAGGTCTATGCCAACAGTACATAAAACCCTTCGTGGCTGGGTGTTCCAGGCATCTAAATTCATATAAAAATGTCTGGGCCCTTAAAACCTACTTAACAGAAGCTGTTAGCTTAGACATCAGCTCTCCCAAACACTTACAGATTGCAAATCTTCATTGGAAAAGTAGGGTCATCGTGGGGAGGGGAAATGGGGAATTATGTGGAGAGGGATCCAGGGGGCAGGGGTGGGAAAAGAAGAGGTGTAAACTCCAGTCGTGAGGATTGCTTGGGGGAGAGAGGGATTATTTCAAGGAAATTGCACCGGAAAATGTAACCTCGAGTAGGCGGCTGATGGTAAAATCAGTTTTTAGTGTGGGCAATAGGCTAGACTCGGGAGGTAGAAAGAGTGTAAAAAATGAACTCTGAGTCAGAGACTGCCAGTCCCATGCCAGGCATCTTGGGTGGTAGAACAGGGGCATAAGGTATAAAAATTGGAGGAGACTCAGAGAAGAAGTTTGGTGAAAGGAGAGAAGTATAAGGAAACTATTCTCTGGTTGCTGGAAACCTGTGTACTTCAGCTGCCCCCTGCCCCTCCCTTGCTATCAACCTCATTACATTCTAAGGATTTGGAAAAGCCACTATGGGAACAGGACGAAGGCGTATTCTACCAGAAGCAAAAAATGATGCCACATCATTTGCCTCTTTCCTCAACTTAAGTGGTGTTGATGGGACCATCTGATGGAAGGGAGAGAAAGCTACCAATTTGCTCAGAGACCCTCTGGCTTTCTCACAACAGGAACAGAAAGTAGAAGTGAGACTGACAATCAAAGATAAAACCAGAGAGAACTTACAAGATTAAAGAAAGGGTACATTAGAGTTCCATATGGAAGCTGGGTAGCCACTGTGTATTGACCAAGAGCCTCTGTGTAGTTTCAGATTTCCAAATCCACTGCACGCTACCCGGACCTACCTGCTGAAATGTATAAACATCATGAGTTAGTGCTTCTGGCCACATTCAGAATGTTGGAGCCTGGACCTTCAGTCCCTCCCTCTGGGGTTTAGGCCAGACTAACAAACACGAGGCTTTCCAAATTGGGTAGAGGGTAGAAAGGACTGTGAACTAGATCCCAGGGCTGCCCAGAGGGGCTCCTGTCTAACTGGGAGGACAGTAATGAACACACCAAAATACTAGAAGAAAGGGTTCTTCTTTTCCCTCCAAACTGAATCAGACCTCAGTAAATATTTATGCTCAGTATAGAAGGAACAGTTAACAAGTTTTTTTTTTCTTTTTAGATAGCCTAGTCAGCAAGATGAAAAATAACTAATAATAACAGCAAGAATAACTAGTTAACAAGAAAGCACAGGATGATATTTACACTGTCGATGTTCAGTTGTTAAGTCGTGTCCAGCTCTTTCACAACCTCATGGACTGTAGCCCACCAAGTTCCTCTGTCCATGGGATTTCCCAAGCGAGAATCCTAGAGTGGGTTGCCATTTCCTTCTCCAGGGGATCTTCCAGGGGATCTCCAGGGGATTGAACCTGCGTCTCCTGCATTGGCAGGCAAATTCTTTACCACTGAGCCACCTGGGAAGCCCTATTTACAGCATACTGCAATTTACATTTTAAAAAAGAGGAAAGAAGGAATTCCATGGTGGTCCAGTGGTTACGACTCCGCACTCCCACTGCCAAGGGCTTGGGTTCTATCAGGGAATTAAAATCCCACAAGCCTTGTGGTGTGGCATAATAATAATAAAATTTGAAAAATAAAAAGGAGGAAAGAGGTGTATTTACATACTTTCTTGTATGTGCATGAACTATTTCTAGAAGGATGAATAAGAAATCAATATAACTAATTGGGTTAGAGCAGAGGGGAACCAGGTGCATGGGGGAGGGGGTCGTCAGGGAGGAAAGACTTTTCACTCTATTTCCCTTTTTACCCTGTGTGTGTGTGTGTTTAGCCACAGGAATGATTTTCCTCTTTAAAACTAGTTTTTAAAATAAGTGTTAATATTTACTAAGACTTAAAGATGAAGAGTACAAAGATCACTGCCCATAAATATCTGATAGGCCAGCAGGGAGGTGGCAGGTGTATGGTTAGCTGTGAAGCATGGCTAAAGCATGAAGTGTGGAGGTGCTATAGAGTAGAATGGTCAGCAGTAGTTGACAGAGGCAGTTCAAGTCCAACTAGGATTCAAAGCCTGATTCATTCACTTAGCTTGATGTGCAAGCTTAAATTAGTTGCTAAGCTTCTCTGAACCTCTGTTTTCTTGCTTACAAAATGAGAATAATAATGATAAACAAGAATGGGAAGGAGAAGGAGAAGAAAGAGGAGATGGGAGAGAAAATGATGCTGATGATGTTGGAGAAAAGGAAGAGAAAGGGGAGGGGGAAGGAGAGGAAGAGAAAGAGGAGAAGAGGAAAAAGAAGAGAAAGAAGAAGGGAAAGAGGAGGGAGAGGAGGAGAAAGAAGGAGAAGAACAGGGAGGAGGAAGAAGAAATGATTTCAGTGGGTTGTTGTGGGTATTAAATGACATAATGTTTGTGAAGTTCCCCGCACAGGTTTTGGCACAAGTCATCAAATCACCCAAGGCAATGATTAATAAGAGTAAGAGTAATTATGGTGGAGTTATGAAGAGAGACTCAAAGAGTGATTAATTCTAGTGTGGAGGATTGGGGAAAGCTTCATGAGAATTAGGCCTTTGAGCCAGTTTTTAGTAAACAGAAAGATGGACTGGATTTCAGGATCTGCAAGAGAGTCAACACACAGAACAGCCCAGGCAAAGACCTGGAGCCTAGTTGGTGCAGTTGAATCCTCTCTGTTGGTGGTGGTCCAGAGAGTGAAGCCTCTGATTCAGGTGAGTGGAGTGGCATGGGAAGTGAGATTTAAATTGCAAATGCCAGATCATGGGGCATGTTGGCAGTTAGGATAATGTTTTCTTGCCTTTCTGTCTCTCTGTCATAATACCTGGTCATCTTCTTGTCAAATCAAATCCATCCACACTTTAGAGGAAGGTTTCATGTGAGCAAGATAAACGTAAACTCATTCACAATGTAGAAAGCATATATGGTGCTTCTTTTAAAGACAACAATCATGTGATCTTTCTTGTTTTTGCCTTTATTAATAACACATGAGATAATCAAATATCTTAATTGCTTATGCTGCCATTGATCCACTTTTCTGCTACTTCTATGAAACACATCCTTATGAATCAGTGGTAATATTAATTCATTTGAGTTCTGTTTGGTTTGGTTTGGTTTTTGTCATGAGGGTAGAGATATCTTTGTGGCTAGGATTTGCCTTAAGACATTGGGTTGCAATAAAAATTGGATGTGGACCACATTACATTGGGGCAGCATTTTATTATGGGTGCTCACTGCTCTAGAAGTAAATTAAGTTACTTCTTAGCTAACTTGTATGTATTATACAAGAAATACTTATTAAGCATTTTAGGGATACAATCCTAAAGCATGAATTTCTGGCTCTCCTTTCACTCTTCTAGATTAGGTTGACCAAAGGACATCCTGAGATTCTATTCTTTTTTTTTAATGTTACCATTTGCAGTTACTGTGTACACACACAGTGTTAAGTTGCTTTAGTCATGTCCTCTCTGCAGCCCTATGGACCGTAGCCCAGCAGGTTCTTTTGTCCATGGGATTCACCAGGCAAGAACACTGGAATGGGTGTCGAACCTGCATCTCTTAAGTTGCCTGCATTGGCACTTTACCACTAACACCACCTGGGAAGCCCAATATCTCTTAATCCATAATGTGTTGATAACTTTGTGATAACTAAGAACTATACAGTAAGAAGTTGAATGAATTTGTACAGGACTCCGAATGTCAGAGCTAATAACTGATTTCACTGTATAGGCTCATCACAACAGTCTCGTTTTCCCAGTGTCTCATTTTATGTTTGATATATAGTAACCTTTGAATGCTATAAATTTAGTCTGAGAAAAATACTGATTTATCTACTTTCTATATTGATGTAACTTGTAAGATTTGTTTGTTAATATTTTGAAGGATTTTTTTCCCTCCTAGATAATGACAGTAATGATGATGGTGAATATATATAAATATATATATCACACATAAATATATATGCATATGCATTCCCAGATAGCTCAAATGGTAAAGAATCTGCCTGCAATGCCAGAAACCTGAGTTCAGTCCCTAGGTTGGGAAGATCCCCTGGAGAAGGGCATGGCAACCCAATCCAGTATTCTTGTTTTGAGAATCCCATAGACAGAGCCTGGTGGGCTACAGTCCATGGGGTCGCAAAGAGTCAGACACGACTGAGTGACTTTCACTTTCCTATATGTATTTCTCTCTCTGTCTATTTTCTCTACCTATTCTTTCTTTCTTCCTGTCTATCTATCCATCCGTCCATCTATCTCAAAGCAACCCACCAGCATGGACAGGATAGATTTCCATAAAGGCACAGATCTAAATCCTTCATAACACTTCTTTGCAAAGCTGAGACCATCCACATTCTGCTGGCCTCTGGCTTCCCATGCTCAAGGAGTCTCCCTACATCTTTTTGTTCTGGTCCTATAGTTATGGACTTCCTGATGGCTCAGAAGGTAAAGAATCCACCTGCAATGCAGGAGACACAGGTTCCATCCCTGGGTTGGGAAGATCCCCTGGAGGAAGGAATGGCAAACCCTGCAGTATTCTTGCCTGGAGAATCCCATGGACAGAGGAGCCTGGTGGGCTTCAGTCCATGGGGTCGCAAAGAGTCAGAGCATGCACTCTCCCCGGCTTCCGGGGACTTGGCTGTTTTGCCACACAAACATTTGGTGTTCGCCTTTAGCTGGAAGGGGGAACTTTCTCTTGCCAGGTTGAGAACTTGAAGGGATTCATCTGACTTTGTTTCTTTGGTGTTTACAGACAGTTAATTCTTGGCAAAACGTAGTTCCTTATTCCTCGGGAGAGTATTGTTAAGTGTGTGTGTGTACACATACATTTAGCATATATTTTACAAAGTCCTTTTGGACATCAAATGACTCCTGCAAAACAATATGTTGATGAGTTAAGTGTAAATGAAACAAAACCATGTGGCTTGAATTTTCTTCAAAATACCCTAGGGTTTAAAATGAGGGGGAAAGGTACTGGAAGGAAAAAAAATACATTTTGGGTCTTGCTGAACCTAAATCATTTGAAAAATAGTTTAAGATGTTTGCTAAATCCAAAACGCAGCTCTGCTCCCACCATATGGCAATGTCAAAGTGGCTCTTCAGATGAGTTTAAGCCTAATTTTAATTTCTTGCACATGTGGTAAAAACATCTTTGAGGGCTCTCTTAAGCCACTGTTCAAGGGAATACTTGGAGCTTGGGGTTTTTCTGTGCATTCATTTGCATAACAATAGCCTCCGGCCCAGCTTCCTGGCTGTCTTCTGGTTGCACAGGACTTCTGCTCTATTTTACCTGTTTCTGGGGACCTGGCATTCCTCTAGAATCATCTTTCTTATCATGCTAAAGGTTTAGAGGGCTGGCCCCCAATTCCCACCCATTCTTACTGGTTTCCATTGGGAGGTTTCCTTTTGCTTGAGAGTACATATGTGGGCATTTGGAATATTATTCTCAGGTCGTCCCAGAATTTCCTCTGAATCCGTTCCCAAGTAATCTCTGAAGGATGCTCCTTATTTGAACAGATTGGGCAAATCCCCAGGAACTGGGGTCATTAGGTATAGCTTCCAGTGATTCAAAATATCTCATGATCCTTTGGGGCATCTCTCCAGCTGTATGGTGGTGGTGGTTTAGTCACCAAGTCATGTCTGATTCTTTTGCGACCCCATGGACTGTAGCCTGCCAGGCTCCTCTGTCTATGGGATTTCCCAGGCAAGAATACTGGAGGGGGTTACCATTTCCTTCTCCAGGGGATCTTCCTGACCCAGGGATTGAACCTGAGTCTCCTGCATTGGCAGGTGGGCTCTTTACTGCTGTGCCACCTGGGAAGGCCCTCCAGCTGTATAGATCCAACCAAGTGGTCCAGAATGAAGCTGAGAAAGGCTTGCAACAGTGGTCTCCAATGATAGTAATGTTACCAATTAAGTAGAGTGTCGGAAATTTGTGGGGGCATTCTTTAACTGTCTCAGTGATTGTGGGGTACACTACTGGCATTTAATGGGCAAGGGTCAGGGATTTGAGATGTTCTGCAATAAACAGAACCCTATAAAAGATTACCCTGTATCTCACAGAACTTTCAAATCCACCACTAGACATTTTCATAGGTGAAAACACGTGCATAATTATCTGAGCCCAGAACCTAACTCTGTTTTATAAATATAATCGCATATCTTTTTTTTCCTCCATTTCGATGTATCATGCATTTTCCAAACTTGCCACTACCATGTAATCCAAGGAAAATCTGAACTTGGCTGCGTTCAGGACAAGATGGAAATGCCATTAATAGGATTTGAGTTGCCTGCACCACACACTCAGCAATCAGCAACAGTAGCTGCTGCATTCACGGCAATTCTACATCCGGGATTATTTGTCATTCATCCTCGGTGTCCTATTTCTCATTTATACTGCAGCTATGTCTGTGCATGTATGAATTATGTGTGTAGGTAGGTTATGTTATCTCTAAATTATATACGTAGTTTTTATAATCTATCATTTTCATCCCAGCCTAGTAAAGGGAGGTTACAGAATGTTCATTACAAAGGGTGCCATTAATTTTGATCTGATAGGAAATCTCCCGGATGAGGGCCCATACTGCCAGATAATGAAGCTCTTGGCACCCAGGGTTGATAACCCCAGGTCCCCATTCGTGGCCGACACTAGCTTACTGTACAATCTTGATCAAGTCTCGCGAAGTCCCTGAGCCTCAGTTTTCTCACCTCAGCCTTGAGAACGTCATCACTGGATCATGAACTTACCTTCCTCAAATACAGTGAGTGATAAAAGACTATAGGTCTGCCTATTCAACTTAGAAAAAACATTCTTCACTGTATTTCATAGTGAAATTATGCGCTCTATCATTTTTTCATAAAACATGCAACAATTTGAGACAATGTTTAATTTTTTTATATGACCTTTTTACTTTTATTTTTTTAAAAAACTTTTTATTTCAAATTGAAGTATAGTCAGTTAACCATGTTGTGGTAGCTTCAGATGGACAGCAAAGGGGCTCAGTCATACATATACAATGTTTTGTTTTACCTCTTTGTACAGGGATATCACCATGATGAATGTCTCTGGATTTTGAGAGTACATGTGTAATGATTCGTGACTACTAAGACTCAGCTGAGTAATGATGAAGAAGGGAGAGGTAGAAACTGGAAAAATACACCAACTATTTCTTGTCAGAAAAGGTGGACCCACTGCCCGGTTCCTGCCAATGTTACTAAATGTACGTGGTTTTCTGTCCCTAGATCTTTGTCTCATCTAAGATTCAACCATCAAAAGCAAATAATAGTTGATTTTTTCCAAAGGTCTTTAGAAAAAATTTCAAGATTTCATTTGATGACACATCCAGGTGATTTCTCTTCCTCTAACATCCAAAAGAACGGTTTCATTGATACTACATCTGTCCCTTCCCTTCTTCGCACGTTTTTTTTTTTTTTAAAGAGAACTAGTTGGTAACAGTGAAATGTGAAAACAGTGATTTGTAACATGCAGTCACATTGACTAATGGGAACATGAGAATGCCTGTTTTGCATTTAGATTTCTGATATCATCTCGTTATAGTGTCTGGAATATCCTTTTTGGTCAAGGCACTGCCAGAAGTCGTGCTGGGAAATGGTGAGAAATCTTGAAACTGCCAGATGCTTCGCTGCTGGGTGAGCCAAAGCGGCCCCGGGAAGGAAGACGCCAGGGTATGAGGCCAAGTTGGTGTCCCAGCCTGGGTATCAGGGACAAGCCTGCCTCTTTCCCAACAGATGTGTGCCTGGGGCAGGTCTCTTCACTTCTTAGCTGTAAAATGACAACTATGAGCTAACCTATTTCAAAACATCAAAACATCTACCATTGCCTAATTCCTAAAATCCCCCTCCAAACCCAACTGATCCAAAGGAGAATTTCAGATAATGTTGTATAATGATAGGTCCACCACAGGACTAATTGAACACATAGGTATTAGATGTCTATCATTTTGATCCACTCACTATCCATTCTCCTTTCTTTGCATAACAAGACCCAGCATTTTTTCTCTTATCATCTCTCTCTCTCTCTTTTTAAATATCTATTTATTTGTCTGCTCCCGGCCTTCCTTGTGGCATGCAGAATCTTTAGTTGCAGCATGTGGGATCTAATTCCCTGATTAGGGATTGAACCTGGGTCCCCTGCAGTGGGAGTGCAGAGTCTTAGCCACTGGACAACCAGGGTAGTCCCTATCACCCCTCTCCTGTTGTATGGTAAATGTGGGCTGACTACCACCACTGTATTCTCCAGAAGGGGCATGACCTAGTCCCAGCCAATCAAAGCATGCCCTCCTCTTGGTTAGTGATAGGCTCAGGAATGGACATGTGACTCAAATTAGACCAGTGAGAGTCATTCCTGGGAGGAGTGCTGGAAGAATGAGCAAAGTCTCTTTCTTGGTCCAGCCTGAATTGATAAATTGGAAAGATAGAAACCTGGAGCTTATATGCAGCCATCTGTCTCACAGTGAAGACAGTCTATTTCAGAATGAAGCCAGCTAGCAGGAAGTAGAGCTGAGAGGGAGACAAATAGATTCAGCCAACATGGCTTATTCCTATGGATGCAATCATGGCTGGAACTAATAGGTTTCTTAGTTTATATGAGAAAATGTTCCTTAAAAAATTTGCACATGACCCTGAATAGGATTTTTTTTTTTTTTTGGCAACCAAAGGAGTTCTGAATAGAGTGGCCAAATAATAAGGATATGAGCACAAATGCCTGTGGATTTCCTCAGCTACACCTTTAGTAAGGAAAAGATTTCAGGCTGTAGGGGACCTTGATTCTTGCCTCAGTTTTGCAGTACTGATGATGTGGCTGAGCAAATAGTTTGCCCAGTCTGTGCTTCAGGTCCTTTTTCCATCAACTAGTAAAACTTGGATAAGGTGGTGAAAGGCTCGGGGTGATACCATGATCATTTGGTTACAAGAAGTAGAAACCGTTGAAATTAACTGAAGAGAAAAGAGAAGGATCTAGGAAGCCCTCAAATTGCACATAGTAATATAATTGGGACTCACAAAGGCCTGATTTCCATTATCCTTTCCTCTGGGTACTCAGGACATCTCCAATCACAACTCTTACTTTCTTTTCTCTCTTTGTAGAGGGCTATTCTTTGCTGTTAACAGTCTCCCCCAGTGTGGCAGTCCTAGTCTTAGCTTTCAAGTTTCAGCAGAGCCAAGTCAGTTATCTCTGAGTCCCCAATTCCAAATTCCTAGGACAGAGAAGTTAGACTGACTCAACCTGGGCTGGGTGTCCAATATATAATCACCTTGCCAGCATATGCCAATATATGATATGGCATTCCCTTCTGGAACTGTGGAGGGCAACTCCTCCAAGGGAAGCGTAGGTAAGAAAGAGCCTTGAATAATAAATCATGCATGTTGTTGTTGGTGGTGGTTTAGTTGATAAGTCATGTCGAACTCTTGCAACCCCATGGACTGTAGGCTGCCAGGCTCCTCTGTCCATGGGATAGTTGATGCTTAAGACACACAGTTATTTATCCTCACTCTCCCCCCAACCTTCTCCTCCTCCTCCTCCTTCTCCTCTTTCTCTCTCTCTCCCTGTCCCTTTCCCGTTCTCTATCTTCATCATCTTAATGTTAGTATCAGTGGTATACAAGTTAGTTTTACCATAATCATGATTCCCTAAAAAGTTCTTCCTCAATTTTGAATGTGAAGCAAGGAAAAAATAACTTACTTTCTAAACATGAATGCTAGAAAAGATCCCCTTTAATGCCTAGTTTCATCTTTTAATTTAATATAATGATATCTGACCCACTTCCCTTGCAGAGCAGTTGGAAGACAGTAATGGATTTGAAAGAGTTTTGACAATGTAAGCATTGTCATTACTGAGAACATCCCCCTTTGTTCCCCACCCCCCAAAGTTACTAATGACAACATAGTATTCTGTTTTTCTAGTACCCAGAAAAAATAAGTACCATTATAAGGCTAAATAATTTCTCAAAAGAAACATTGCAGAACCTCCTCCCCTTTCTTTTTCAACAAGAGGTTTTTCTCCAGTACATTTTAGTAGGTCGTGGTATAATAGACCCCAATAAGGGTCCTAAAACTTCCCTCTTGTCCCTTTGAAATGGCCTAATCTGCAAAACTCCAAACAGAGACCTGCTCCTTATTACACTATTATTTAATCAGGATTCTGTCCAGACTCGGCCCTTCCAGACAGCAGCGGCGTCCAGTGCAGTGGGTGATGGGAGGCTGGCCTCAGAATAAACACCCTGGGATTCCTGGGATTTGGAGGCAGTCTCCACTGCCCTTGCACTCCCATGGTCGACAGATCTGGGGTGCCGGGCAGCTTTATTACAGCCTGGCACAGCCAAGGCAGCCACTCAGCCTGTCAACAGCCAGCAGCCAAGCCAAGAGCCTTCCATCAGGGCCTGACACCTATCCAAGTCCTCCAGTGGTTGCGATGGGCACTTCCCCAGTGAGAACGAGGCCTGGACAATGACGCTTTTGTGCTGGTGGTGACCTGGGTGCTGCCCATTCTGGATCTGAGCAGCCAGAGCCCAGGAGATGGGTAAACCTGTTGATGTTCAGGATCCCCGTGCCAAGGGCTTTTCTGTGGAGGAAGTTCAAAGTCAAACAGACTGGGCTCAGATGTTGTGTGATCTTGGAGCTGCACTTAACCAGCCATTGTATTTCTCTGGAAAATGGACATCATACCCACTTGGGGTTTTCTCTGGCTTATGTACAATAGTGTATTAAAGCACCTAGTCCAAGGGGAAGGGATAGTTAGGGAGTTTGGGATGGACGTGTACACACTGCTATATTTAAAGTGGATAACCAACAAGGACCTACTGTATAGCACAGGGAACTCTACTCAATGTTATGAGGCAGCCTGGACAGGAGAGGGGATTGAGGGAGAATGGATAGTTGTATAGGAATGGCTGAGTCCCTTCACTGTTCTCCTGAAACTATCACAACATTTTTTACCAGCTATACCCTAATACGAAATAAAAAGTTTTAAAAATAAAGAACAGATGAATGAATGAACACAACAGCAACAAAAAGCACCTAATGATAACCTGGGACATATCACCACTTCCAAAATCATCAGCTGTCATTCTCATGAGTGAACCTGAGGTTTTAGGCAGAGATGCAGGTCCACACTCATTTCTCTGTTTTATCACACTCTATGGTAGTCAGAATTTTGAGCTGCACACAGCAAATGTACATCTGACAAATTTATGTTTTAGCCAAAATTTGACTTTTTGCTTTTTTAAAAAAATTTAGAAGTATAACATACACACAGAAAATATGCATACATGATCAATTTAACAATGAAATCAAATACGCATATGACCATCACCCAGGGCAAGGAAAAAAACTATTGCTAGCACCCAGAAGCCTCCAATGTCACGTCCTGATTATAACTACCTACAGTCTATCTAGAATTGACCATGAATCTATCTTTTATGATATTTTTCTCTTGCTTTTCTTCACAGTTTTGCCACCTATATATGCATCATTGAACAACGTAGTTTACTATGCTTGCTTTTAAAATTCATAAAATGAATCATAGGTTATGCATTTTTTTTTTTTTTGGTAGGGTGGTGAGGTTTGGAAGATTTGCTGGTGCATTTGCATGTAGCTACAATTTATTCATTTTCATTGCTATAGCATATTCCACTAATCTTAACTTGTATTTGACAGAGTTGTTATCAAGCAGCCTGCTAGCTCCTAAGTGGTAGAATGTCTCCAACAATGATCACTATTGAATGAATCCTCCCTGTCTCTATGGGTTGGTCATCTCCTCCAAAGGTGGGGTGTTTTTTCCTCCCCTTCAACCTCTATTGGCCTTTTTGACTTAGCTTGATGGATAGAACAGAAAAAATGGAGTCCTGGGGCTTCTGAGTCCAGGCAGCTTCTACCTTTCTGAAGTCCAGTGATCTCAAGCTCACCACGCTGTGAGAAAGCCTGAGGACCTCAAAAGAAAGGCCATGTGGGGAGAGAGCATGATGGCTACGTAGACCCCAGCTATTCTACCCATTCCTGCCAAAGCCCCAGTTGTTCAAGTTTTCACATCTGTCTTAGACATTCCAGCCGCAGCAGACTGGAGCAGACATGGAGCAGAAGAACTGCACAGCTGAGCCCAGCCCAGATGGCAGAGCTGTCAGCAAAAATAAACTGTCCTTTTAAAGCTCCTCCATTTTGGAGTGGTTTGTAACACAACAATAGATAACTAAGAGCAACTGTTCCTGTTCTGAACTCAACTGGGCAGAATTTTTTTCCTCTCTCCCTCAGACTTAACAGTCCATGTCTTTGCAAGTCTTACATCTTTGCACATTTCAAGTGACATTATTTATATCTTCATACATTTTTAAATACATTTGGCTTTGCCTCATTTTTCATCATCCTCTTTGATTCTCCTTTTAGACGTACACTCGTGTTTGGAAAAACAATACTATGTTTGTGTTTAGGTCCATAGATGACATTATGAAAGAAAAATAAAGGAAAAGGTATAAAAACTATCACTAAATGCAAAGATTTAAGGTTATGTTTTATGAGTGTGTCTTGTTTCCAACAGATGAGTCATATAGACGTGCACCAGAATTGCCATGTAGAACTATTCTCAGGAAAAATAAAAACATTAATTTATTTGAGTAAGCAGATACTGGTTTCACTTCAAAAAAAAAAAAAAAAAGGAGGTACCATCCTATTATACTGGCAGTAGAGGGTGGAAAAATAAAGCACTGGGTCTTTGCTGCTAGAACTCTGTGATCTGAAATGGTTAACAGCTTTCCTCCTAGTTTACTGCCTTGGGGTGTGGGGTGATCAGAAATAGCAACAGGCTTTTCTACATTTGCACAAATGTAATTGCTTCTAATGCTACTTAAGTTTGAAGAAGCCTTAGCATTTTCATTCCACTGGAGCTTTCAGGTTCTTTTCTCCTTTCAAAGGCTGCAGGTATTGAATGTTTTATAATAGAATGAATGTAGTGGGTAGGATGGGGGAAGATGCTAGGAAAACTAACACTTAAAACATAAAAATATTACAACATGATGGATTTGTTCCTGATGCAACAAGGATTTGGAAGTTGAAGGTTTCTGCAAGGAGACAGCAGAGTTGGGTTGAAACAAACAGAACTGGGTTTGAATCTGGTTCGACCCACCTACTTACTAACAGTTGACCTTGGGCAAATAATCTACATTTTCTGAATATCAGTTTTCTCATCTGTAAAATGAAGCTAAGGACAAACCTTATAGGACTGAAGAGTCAAAGAGAGATAATCTACCTGAGGGACTTTGTCCAATGTCTGGCATGAATCTTATCCCTGATGAATGCTAACTCTCTACCATATAGATAATTTATGGGAGGTGGTTTTGGAAATGTTGGCAATTCATCTAGAGGATAGTGGATTAAGGGAGCCATTTCATGAAAGCAACCAGAAAGATCCAGAGAATTCCTGTAAATCATCCTCCCCTCGAAGAAGATATGTTTCATGTCTGCTGCATCAGTGACACTGCCCGGGGCCTTGGGTATAACCGGATTTTATTGAGCAATCCTGGAAAAGGATTCTGTTCTTTTTGTGGTTCATTTTGACTCCTACCAACTGGAATTAGAGACCTAAGGGGAGGGAGTGAGGTCTTAAGAAACTTAAATGAGAGAAATTCAGTAATAAGCCATTTGTTTGGACAGTGGATGAACTAACAGAGATACCATGTCTAGATTTTCTCAATAGTGATGAAAAATCCCCAAAATCTAACTAAGCAAAAGGTGCAGCTAACATTGCTTTATTTTAAGACTTTGGATTTTATTTTCTTTCAAACTTTAAACTTTTCTTTTTTTTTTTTTGATATTGCAGTATAGCCAGTTAACAATGTTGTGGTAGTTTCAGGTCAACAACAAAGGGATTCAGCCATACATATACATGTATCCATTCTCCCCCCAAACCCCACTCCCATCCAGGCTGGTACATAACATTGAGTAGAGTTCTATGTGCTATACAACAGGTCCTTGTTGGTTATCCATTTTGAATATGGCACTGTGTACTTGACCTTCCCAACATTGTTATTCTCACACTGAAGATGCAAAAGGAAGGAGAAGGGTTGTTTTTTAGTTACTTTATTACTATTATTATCATTAGGCCACACAGTGCAGCATGTGGGATCTTACTTCCCTGACCAGAGATCAAACCTATGCCCCCTGCATTGTCAGCACGGAGTCTGAGCCACTGGATCACCAGGGAAGTCCCAGGAAGAGTTTTTAAAGATTGACAACATTGACTTTGTCCTGACTAAGATGTTTTATATTTCATATCTCATTTAATCCTCATAAGAGTTTATTTCCCCACCTTTCAGATTCAGAGCTGAGGCTGAGAGAAGTGAGGTTTATTAGACAAGATCACTCATCTACAAAAATTTCAGAGCCAAGATTTAAATCCAGCTCTAACTCTGAAACCCATGGTTTTAATCAGAGTATTCTCTTGCCTCACTGAAGGAAATGAGCTGTATCTTACTTATAGATCTGAGACAAAGTGGAAAGGGGGTAGAGAGAAATGGAAACCTACTGTCTGAGAGTTTATGCTGTGATTAGAATGTGTTGGTTAACGCTATACCAAAAGGCAGCGTTCCACTGGGAGATTAATAGAGTTTCTTGACAGGACACTGACAGAGGAAGACTGAATTGGTATAAGGAAGGGAACCTAAGAAAAAGGTCAAGGAGGATCAAGACAAGAAAACAAGTAACAGGTTAGGAGGCTTAGAGCTTAACAGCAAACCCTGGCTTGTTACTCAAGGAAAGTTGTTCAGGATTAAGACTGTGGGGACTTCACCCTGATTTTGTACATTGTGAGGAAAAATATGACCATAAAAAGGGCTTATGCAGGACCAATGAGAAAGCAGGCGGTGGCTTCTGATGACTCTAAACATCAAATTTGCCCTATTGAATTTTATAACCCTGTTTTGAGATAGGAACCCAGCAAAGAGGTAAATGTAAGCTAGGATTACCCCAATAGGGAATCAGAGATTTGATTGTATGTGTCAGATACAAATGGATTCATTAGTAGACATTTATGCCACCTGAATTCTTCTCTCCTTGATTTTGCCAGCTTTCTCATCCTCCCTTTTATATTTTTTGGGCAGTACCTTCAGGTAAAAGTAAGTAAATACATATGAGAAGATCAAAGTCAATCACTTTTCTGCACAGAATTTTTCAAAGTAAAGATAAAGATAAACAAATTGAAAGAATTCATCACCAGCAACCCTGTCTGCAAGAAATGGTAAAGGAAGTTCTTTAGACAGAAAATTAGATCAACACAAAAGAATTAAGCATGCCAGACATGGTAAATATATGGGTAAATACAAACGACTTTAAAAATATATATTTCTTAATTTCTTTAGGAGACAATTGATTACAGCAAAACATACTAATAAGTTGTAAAGTAATATGTTGTGGGGCTTATAAACTTTATATAAGTAAAATAAATAATACCAATAGTGTAAAGGACAGCAGAGATAAATTCAAGTGTATTGTATAAAATGAGTGGTATAAAATTAATTCAGGTTATATGGTGATAAGTAAAATATTAATTCAGATTACACTGTGTTAGGGAAGCATATTATAATCTTCAACGCATGTGCTAAAAATACAATAGAAGAAATTAAAATGCTGTGCTAAAAATATTCAGTTAGTACAAAAGAATATAGGAAAAAAGGGGATAAAGAGCTAGGATAAATAGAAAAAAAAAAAAGAACCAAGATCGTAGACAAATCCAGCTATGAATATTTGTATTGAAGATAAATGAATTAAATGCTCTGATTATAAGACAGAGAACATTTGATTGGCTGAAAAATCAAGAACCAACTATATTGTGTTATAAGGGATATACCATAAATGTAGTCACAGATAGATTAAAAAGGTGGAAAAGATATACCATGCATGTACCATAAAAAAGATAGGGTGGCTATATTAATATCAGGTGAGGTAGAATTCAAGACATGGGGAGTACCTAGTAAAGAAAAGTGTTAGTCGCTCAGTCATGTCCTACTCTTTGTGATCCCATTACCTATAGCCCACCAGGCTTCTCTGTCCATGGGATTCTCCAGGCAAGAATACTGGAGTGGGTTGCCATGCCATTCTCCAGGGGATCTTCCTAACCCCGGGAGCAAACCAGGTCTCCTGCATTGCAGGCAGATACTTTACCATCTGAGCCACCTGGAGCTGATGATAAAAGAATCAAAAATGTCAGTTCATCAAGACAGCATAAAAATCCAAAATGCCTATTGTGGTACAGTCCCTAAAGATGGACACTATCAATTCCTTCTTTCCTTATATGTGAATACCACTCCACAAGTCAAGAGGTGGAGTCTGTGTCTCTTTCCCTTGAGTTTGAGCCCTGTGACGTACTTTGACCAAGTGTCTCTTCTTGGTTCCAGTTCTCGCAGAGCAGCCCTTGCCACGTACTGAGTTCCTGCCAGCCAGCACTGACTCTTTCAGTTGTGCCTCCAGCCTCGGGATGCTAGCATCTCATTCTGTTGCTGGTCGGTCGCTTTGCCATGGACGGTTTGGCTTCTGCACTCTTCTGTTACCTCGGTAATTCATTCTCTGTATTAAATTCTCTCCATGCTAAAGATCTAGAACGGTTTTTATTTTCCTGGCAGGACCCTGACTGAAACAAGGAGCTGATGAAGCATGTTATATCTCCTGGCCAGATGGGTAAGTGGGGTTCAGCGCTGTTCTTAGCAATCCTACTCTGGCAGGCTGGACACACACCTCTTTGGCATCCCTAAGCACTCATGGTCCAGCAAAATGTCGGCCAACTTTGATCTGCCATTAAAAAATGACTTTTACAAATGGAAAGCCTTTTCCATCTCTGCGACTTAAACAGAACAATCAATGTTTAAATAATAAATGTCCTCATTTTGGGAAGTCTGCCCTCCTCTGGCATTCTCCTGGGTTCGTCTGGGTCAAAGTCAGCTGCTGTGGGTCTCTACCTTTTCACTTCCCCAAGCTTTAGGGTTAGTGTAGGAGCTACAGCATTATTCACAGTGTCTATGATGTAGAAACAACCTATGTCTGCCAGCAGATAAATGGATAAAGAAAAGAAAAGAAAAAATATTTTATATAGTATCTATGTTACATTACAGAGTGTATACACATGTATATTGTTTATATACATATGTATATAAATGTGCTGGAATGTGACATGTTGCTAATTATTATATATAACATATTATTATATATAATTAATATAATTATGTGTAATGAAATATTCAGCCATAAAAAGAAGGACATTTGGTACAACATGGATGAAACTTAAGGGTATTATGCTAAGTGAAATAAATCAGACAGAGAAAGACAGATACTGAAGATGGCATTTATACCTGGAATTTAAAAAATCCTGACTCTTAGAAAAAGGGAATAGATTGGTGGTTGCCAGGGACAGGGGGATAAGGCAGGGAATGGGTAAAGGTTGTCAAAAGATAAAAACTTACAGTTACTAAATGAATAAGTTCTGAGGAATCTAACATACAACCTGGTAACTGTGAAAGTTGCTAGGAGAGGAGCAAGAGTAATCCTTCCCAGGAATGACGCCCATTGGTCTAATTAGAGTCACATGCTCATTCCTGAGCCAATCACTAACCAGGAGGAGGGAATACTTTGATTGGCTGGGACTAGGTCGTGCGCCTACTCTGGAGCACACTGGTGGTATCAGCCCACATTTACCCCACGGCAGGAGAGGAGTCGTAGGGACTAGCCTGGTTGTCCAGTGGCTAAGACTGTGCTCCCAGTGCAGAGCAGAAGGGCTTCCCTGGTGGCTCAGTGGTAAAGTATCTGCCTGCTACTTTAGGAGATTCGGATTTGATCCCCGAGTCACGAAGATCCCCTGGAGAAGGAAATGACAACCCACTCTGGTATTCTTGCCTGGGAAATCCCATGGACAGAGAAGCCTGCAGGCTACAGCCCATGAGGTCGCAAAAATGTTGGACACAACTGAGCGACTCAACAAGAGAGTAGATCTTAAAAGGTCTCATTTTTTTTTAAAAAAGCGTTTTAACAGACTCACAGACTTAAAGAATGAACTTATGGTTTCTGGGGGAAGGATGGTAGGAAGGGATAGTTAGGGAGTTTGGGATCGACTTATACACCCTGCTATGTTAAAAAAGTAAAATGACTAACCAACAAGGTCCTACTGTATAGCACAGGGAACTTGGCTTAGTGTTATATGGCAGCCTGGATGCGAGGGGAGTTTGGGGGAGAATGGATACCTGTGTATGCATAGCTGAGTCCCTTTGCTATCCACCTGAAACTATCACAACACTGTTAATCAGCTATACTCTACAAAGTAACAAGTTAAAAAAAGATTTTAAAAAAGCATTTTAACTATTTGAGATAATGGATGTGTTAACTAATATTGTGGTAATCACTTTGCAATATATATGTTTATGAAATCATCACATTGTATACTTTAAACTTACACAATGTTATATGCCATTTATATCCCTATAAAGCTGAAAGATAAACCAATTAAGTAGGGGAAAAAGGAATGATGATAGTTTGGAGATACACATGTATGTGTACACATAATATATGATGCCCATCTTAACAATATATCTTTATCTGTGCATTTTGCTTGCAAATCACTTCTTTACAAGTCAAATGAAGGTAGCTTGCTAATTGAGCTGACCTTGTTTTGGAGCTCACAGGGAATTTGTGCAATATCGAAAGCAGATGATTCTAGTAAACTTGGTGAGACTTGTGTGTCCAACACCTTTCCTATCTACCTTAAAGGAAGCCTTGTGGGGTCGGGGTGGAGGAGAAGCTTCGAGCTAGACTCCTTTCAGGTCACAAGAGTTTCTTCCCTTCTTTCTCTCTCCCGAAATCACCTCTTGGCTCTCATAAGCTCTTTCGACACTCTTTTCCTTTCCTGAAACTGGTGATGTCCTAGCTCTTTGCCAAATGCATTTTCACTGTACTGAAAACCAACAAGATGTAGGCAAAAGGTCTAGTACTTCAAGATCTATGTATTTCTTATGTTTAAAATTGCACTTTTTGGTTTGACAGATCGAATGCTTATTATTTCACACGATATGGTAGACGTCAGAGACTAAACTGCCTGTGGACTACATGATGTTTGTCCATAATCTTTCAGGCTCACAATAATCTTAGTCTATAGCAGTGGTCTCCAGGGCCAGGGGCTGGTTTTGGGCACCAGGGACCAGTCTCATGGAAGACAGTTTTTCCATAGATGTGGGGGTGGAGGGATGGTTTCAGGATGGTTCAAGCACATTACATCTATTGTACACTTGATTGCTAGTATTATTACATCAGCTGCACCTCAGATCATCAGGCATTAGATCCCGGAGGTTGGGGGGACCCCTGGGCTATAGATGGAGAAACTGTCTTCAAATGGAGAAACTGTCTGTCTTCAAATGGAGAAACTGAGGCTCAGAAGACATAATTAATTCACCTACATTTTTGATCAGCTTTAAAAAGGGCCAAAGAGGGGGATTTGAATCTAAGTCCACCTGCCTAAAGAATCCTTATTCTCAACTCCTGTGGTACAAACTGGGGTCTCCTGCATTACAGGCAGATTCTTTACCAACTGAGCTATTAGGGAAACAAGGTCCATCTAGTTAAGGCTATGGTTTTTCCAGTGGTCATGTATGGATGGGAGAGTTGGACTATAAAGAAAGCTGAGCATCAAAGAATTGATGCTTTTGAACTGTGGTGTTGGAGAAGACTCTGAGAGTCCCTTGGACTGCAAGGAGATCCAACCAGTCCATCCTAAAGGAGATCAATCCTGGGTGTTCATTGGAAGGACTGATGTTGAAGCTGAAACTCCAATACTTTGGCCACCTGATGCAAAGAGCTGACTCATTTGAAAAGACCTTGATGCTCAGAAAGATTGAGGGCAGGAGGAGAAGGGGATGACAGAGGCTAAGATGGTTGGCATCACTGACTCAATGGACATGAGTTTGGGTAAACTCTGGGAGTTGGTGATGGACAGTGAGGCCTGGTGTGCTGCGATTCACGGGGTCGCAAAGAGTCAGACACGACTGAGTGACTGAACTGAACTGAACTGTGGTACAAAACCCTCTCTCCCAGAAAAAAAAAAAATCTATTGAAGGCCAACTGTGTACCAGGTGCTTTCCAATCTTGCTCACATCTAACAGCAAACCTGAGAAGTTGATATTTACTCAAGTCATCGTATGAATAATAATATCAAAAGTAATCATCTATTTAGTGATTTTTTTCCATGTCAGACGGTGCTAAGCATGATACATTATCTCACTGAAGTACAAAAGAATAAAACGAAAACCAATTATATGCCTGCCACCTGACAATAATCACTGTTTCTATTTTAGTGTCCATTCTTTGCATGTTTTTTCTATGCGTTCATTTTTTTCCCCCAGAATGGGATCATACTCTCTATCATGCAGTATGATCTCATTTCCTCACTCAAATATGCATCTGAACATATTCCATGTCATTAAAGAGCCCTTTACAGCATCAGTCAGTGACGGTTGAACATTCCACTTTCTGGAGATACCAAAATGTACTCAGTAGTTAGGATTGAATTAGACATTTGGCTTTTCCCATTTTTACAAACAAATCAGAGGCAAATGTTAAGGCAATAGACATCTTCATAGTTGAACTTTTGTGTTCTATCTTTAAGAAAATTCCTTGCAGTAAATTTGCCGCTTTGAAGCTCTTGCAAAGCTGGATTCATCGGGTAAATTAAAGGTTGAGCAATATTCTCCTTCCATCACAGCTTATCATGTGGTCCATTTTCCCAAACTCCGGCCCCAAACTGGATATTTTAATTCGTTAAAAACAAAGAAACAAAAATTGCTACTTTGCTAGGTGAAACATGATAAGTCATTGCTTTGTTTTCATTTTGTTGCTGGGGAAGTTGACTATTTCATCATGCCTCTGATTTGTCTGTTTGAGATCTGTGATTTTATAGTTAGACCGGCCTCCTAATATAGAAGTAATAATGCATGTTAGGGTAAAGGTTAGGCAGCACAAGGCTCATTAATTTAATATGAGCATAGTGTGCATGCTCAGTCATTCAGTAGTGTCTGTCTCTTTGCAACCCCACGACTGTACATAGCAAACTGAAATCTGTCTTTGTGAAATTGCACCTTTCCAAACTCTATGTGTATGTGATTCTTACTCGGTGAACAAACCATAGACTTGCCCAGTGCCATGGTATCTGTTCCTAAGTCAAGAGAAACACTTTCTGGGGAGACCAAGTTAGCAGATGATATGGTCTAAGACCATATATGCCTAAGCCATCAAAATTAATTCTTACTGGAAATTCTGAGATTGCAGTTGACAGAAGCTTGCAGCACCAACTCTTTGAGAACATCAACCAAGTTCTCTGTTCATTGTTGTGTCCCTGGGTGTGTCCCAAAGTATATGACCAGGCATGTTTGTGGTAGAATAAATGAATGATGAGTACAAGACAGGCAGAGGTAGAAACAGGCAGGGATTTTGCAACTGAAAGGAGCAGAGAGGAACCAAATACGAAGACCTGGGACTTCCCTGGTGGCCCAGTGGTTAGGACTTCGCCTTCCAAAGCAAGGGTACAAGTTCAATCCTTGGTTGGAGAGCTAAGGTCCCACATGCCTCAGGGCAAAAAAAAACAAAAAACAAACAAAAAAAACCCATAAAATAGAAGCAATATTGTAACAAATTCAATAAAGACTTTAAAAATGGTACCCATAAAAAAAAAAATCTAAAAAAAAAGCAAAGACTTGGTGTAATGAAAAAAGTGTTCTTACAGAACGGGAGGACAAAAAATCTGGCCCTGGCCAGATATTATGGACTGAAATGTGTCCCCTCTCCTCAAAATCAGATATCGAAGTCCCAGCCCCCAATACCTCAGAATGTCACAATATTTGGGAATAAGACCTTGAAAGAAGTAATTAAGTTAAGACTGTTAAGATAGGGCCCTAGTCCAGTTTGACTGGTGTCCTTCCAAGAAGAGAAAAGGACCCCAGAGATACATGTGTGTGAGGAGATGACCATTTGAAGACACAACAGGAGAATGGTGCTGGGCATGCTAATGGAGAGTCCTCAGAGGAAACCGAGCCCATTGACACCTTGACATTGGATTTCTGGCCTCCAGAACTGTCAACATTTTAGCATTTCTTAATTCCCACTTCAAATTCCCAAGAGAAAAATCCGACTGGCCCTGCTCAGTTGGTTTAGGCAAGGATACTTGGTCCAAACCCTCTTAAAACAAAGGCAGGCTGATATCTACTGAATGCATTTAAGAACAGTCCACTGATTGCTTGTTCACTGTCCCCCCCAATTAGGATGCAGGTGCCACGCCATGCGTGCCTGAGTGCTCAGTCACTCAGTCATGCCCAGCTCTTTGCAACCCCATGGACTGTGGCCCGCGAGACTCCTCTGTCCATGGGATTTTCCAGACAAGAATACTGGAGTGGGTTGCCATTCCCTTCTCCAGGAGATCTTCCCCACCCAGGGACTGAACCTGCGTTTCCTGCATTGGCGTATAGATTTTTTACCACTGCATCACCTGGGAACTGCAAGTGCCATAAAGACAGGATTTTTTTTTTTTTTTTTTTTGGTGGCAAGTGCCATAAAGACAGGATTGTTTTCCCCTTGCCTGCTCACCGTTGTATTCACAGCATCTAGCATTGGTTCTGGCACACAGCATGGACTACATACCCTTGCTGAATGAAAGAAGAGGATTGCACTCAGGCAAAGCAAGATCCAGGCTTGATGCTCTTTATACTCAGACTTGGGGGGCGGGGGTGTAACATCCTCAAAAGGAGTATATGTTGCTTATGGAAGATAAACTCCCACATCTCCATGATTCAGAACCCTATCCAGACTGAATTTGCATATGTTTGTTGGGCTTCCCTGGTGGCTCAGAGGTTAAAGCATCTGCCTGCAATGCGGGAGACCTGGGTTCGATCCCTAGGTGGGGAAGATCCCCTGGAGAAGGAAATGGCAATCCACTGCAGTATTCTTGCCTGGAGAATCCCATGGATGGAGGAGCCTGGTGGGCTACAGTCCATGGGGTCACAAAGAGTCAGACACGACTAAGCGACTTCACTTTCACTTTCGATATATTGTGTTGGTGGGGAGGAAAAAAGGAAGATGCTAAGGCAGAAGGTACTCTGTGCTCACCAAATCCATTGTCCTTTTGTCCTCAGCAGAGATGTAGTTTGAGTACATTTCCCAGCCTCCTGTTTGGTCAATTGGGTTCATGTGACTTCAGGTCTGGCCAGTGGAAAACAGGAGGAAGTGATGCCTGCCACCTCTAGGTCTGCCCCCCAAGAAAATTTCCCCGATGAACCTCCATACTCTCTCTCACCATCTGTGAAAGTAGAAGTAAGGTCTTCATGAATCTTGAGATGGAAAATGTAAAGAAAGAATGGAAAAAAGGAAGGCAAATGGGCTCTTGAGGCTCTGAGTTCTTACTCATGAAAAGTCATCTAGGAGAGCTACCCAATCAAGTTGGATTATTGCGTCAACAAGATATAAACTGCTATGGTGTTGAGTCACTAACATTTGGTGCTATTTGTTATAGCAGCTGGTGTTACACTTCTTGAAGTACATAAACATCTGGAAGAAAGTCAGTCTGGGCTGGGATTTAGACTCCTGCTGGAGTGTTTGGAAGAATTTGGAGAATTTTCCAGTTTTTTTCAACAGCTAGCTCATTCTCACCATTGCTATCTATTATAAAGATGCTTTTTGGAATTTTGCAGTTTACAGTTTTCATTTCCACCTCTGAGAGGAAGGCAGGACAGGACTCACAATGCACATTTTACAACGTGGAAATGAATCTCTCTTGGTGTTGGAGGGGTCTACCCAAGGCTTCTAGCTAGTCAGAGACATCTGAGCCTAACATCTCACAACCTGGTCCTCTTTCTGCAAGCTGATGATGTGCTGCAGGAAAAGTGTGATGATGTGTTACATTCTGTCTGCATAGGCAGCGTGACATACATCACAGTACACCAGGGCTGCTCCACCTCTCCACTATTGACATTGGGGATGGATTTCATCACAGAGGGCTGCCCTGCATCTTACAGGATGCTTTGCAGCTTCCCTGGTCCCTACCCCTAGATGCCAGAAGTGCCCCATCCCCAGTTCTGACAACCAAAAGCCATCTTCAGACATTGTCAAATGTCCCCCCCCAATCTGATAAAAATCATCCCCAGGGAGAAACCACCACTGTAGAGACTTCTGCCTCTTCATCACTGTTTTGCTTGCCTAGGGTTGCCCTGAAATGGAAACATAGGCTGGAAAGCAGTTCTCTCTTCCTGGGGAGATGAGTGACATGGAATATGAGATGAAATTGAGGTAAAACATATCACCTTCCTGTGTTCTGTTCACATATGGAGATCATCTTTGGTAATGGTGTGAATCTCACACCACAATGGTTCTTTCTTTGTCTACAGTGGAACTTAATGTAGATCCCACTGGATCACAAGAGCTTTGTCAGTTCGCTGAGGCCAATTTTAGTCAATTCAGGGTTTTCTTAGGCTACATGGATCCTCTGCACCCCTATAGTTCTCTTGGATGATGGCTAGGATCTGCAGGTTCTTTGGGCCAAGATCTCGTTGTGGGGCCACGCTGGCTCCTCAGCCCCATTGCCATTCTCCACCCTAGCCCGTGTTCTCGGTGCTTGTCTTCTGGACCAGCCCCTAAAAATCACTTCTGCATAGTCCCATTTTCAGGGCTTACCTGAGCCCTGCCACCTTCCTTAGTTACTTCCATTCCACTCCTGAGACCATGAGAGGGCGTTGGCACTCCCCAGGCTCAGCTTCATCAGACTCTTATCTTGGGCCCATTAGTCAAGGCAGCCCAGTTAGACTTCTCAGCTTCGGGTCCCTGCAGGGGACTTGCCACCTGCCTGGGCTCCACTGAGGAAGAGACAAGAGGCACCTAGGGTGAAAAATTAAAGGAGAAGCTCACTCTCAGATACTAATTCTCATCTTCTTGTCTGCACAACCCCAAGATTGAGAGAATTCTTATTTAGTTTTCATGCATTTCTATTATTTGTTTGTTTTTGGCTGTGCTGGGTTTTGTCACTATGCAGGCTTTCTCTAGTTGTGGTGAGCAGGGGCTACTCTCTAGTTACAATGCCTGAGCTGCTCTTGTTGCAGCCTGTGGGCTGTAGAGTGTGCTGGTTCAGTAGCTGTGGCCCAAGGGGAAAGCAAATCAAAACCACAATGAGATACCACTTCACACCTACCAGAATGGTTATAATCTTGCCAAAAAAACAAATACCAGGAGAATAACAAGTGTTAGAGAGGATGTGGAGAAATTGGAACCCTTGCACATTGCTGGTGGCAATACAAACTAGTGCAGGTGCTATGGAAAACAGCTTTCCAGTTCCTCAAAAAGCTAAATATAGAATTAGCATATGACTGGGTACTTCCGCACCATCCCACAGCCAGAAGAACCGAAAATAGAGACTCCAACAGATACTTATGAACTAATGTCCACTGAGGCATTATTTGAAGTAGTCAAAAGGTGGTGATAACCTAAGTGTCCATCAAAAGTTGATTGGATAAAGAAAATGTGGTATATACACATAATGGAGTATTATTCAGCCATAAAAATAAATGAAATTCTGATACATGCCTCAACATTTAACTATTTTAACCATTTTCTAAGTGTGCCATTCAGAGGGATTAGATTTTTGAAAGCCAGAAACCCTACAAAGCAAAAGTTCTGGGTTCAAAAACTATTTTATAGCATCTGTAAAATGCCCCACAAACACTGCCATTGGATGAGAGATGGTGGGCAAAGAGGTCTAGGATGCAGAAGAATGTATCAACCTACCACATCATCCTGTGGAACACAAGGACTGACATCCCAAAATTGACAAATTTGAGTAAACTTTGCTAAATTTATTCCACCAACATGTATCAACTGTGAGAGGGAAAGGCATAATAATGATCAATGAGAATAAGATGCTGTTACATTTGTACATTTCATGATTACTCATACTCTCTTCTACTAAGCTTCTTGAAAGCAAGAACAATTTGTGTCTTGTTCACCATCATATCGCCCGTGCCTTTCCATAGCCTGAAACATTGTCAAGACTCAATAAATAATTTCTGACTCAACAAATAAGCACCTAGGCTTTTGTTTGCACCTCCAGAGTAACCCTGTTTCATAACAAGAACATTGTTATTCATAAAGAACATTGCCCTTCTGTAAAAGCAGTAACCAAGACTCCAAAGACAGGAAGTCACTTAAGTGGAAAGAGAAGGGATTAGGATCTGAGCCTGTATTTTCCAAGAATGAGTGATCTGGAATCATCGAATTCACTTGCCAAGCAAAACATTGTCGGGGTGATACTGAATCAATGATCCTTTCATGTGAGTCATCTGAACTAATACACTTTATGATTTATTATGAATAATGATAACAGTAAAAAATGGCAAGCTTTAATGGGCTCTTGCAGTGTATAGAAATTATACATGTGATTTTAGTTAATCATCAGAATCACTTTGGGACTGATTCCAGTTGAAGGGTGAGGAAGGTGAGGCTCAAAGGCAGAAAATAATTTGTTCAATATCACTCAGCTCCCAGGTAGCTCTGCTGAGATTCGAACCCACAGTACTGTGTGACCTCTGAAGTTTGTGACACTTCTCACTCATTCCATCTGAGTAATAGACTTTGATGGACCTCTAGACTGTGTATGATCTGACACCATTCTGGGACAGCCGCTGAATCCTACGGCCCATGGGAACCACTGGCATCTGACCGGGAAAACAAGCGTGTGTGTCTTCAGTGGAAAACATCCATGACGTTTAGGCTCAGTCAACCCGCCAGTGTCTGGGGGAAAGGGAAGAGGGTAGTCAATCATCTTGACATTCTGTCATCTGCTTCTGGGGTCTACAGGATGCCAAACAGCCCGAGCTGGAAAGCACCATGGTCTTGTTGTCCAGATGTTTGAGGTTGCACTGCCCCACCCTCCGTATGTCAGAGCTCCTGGCTGAGAGACAGCGACACTGATATCATTCCTGCTACTGCGGATAACAGCCCCGCCCTTTCATGTGTGTGCACTGAGCATGCTAGGCTTGGTGCAGAGAGTGTTATGTGCATTATCTTATTTTCTGAATTGAGCTTCTATGAGTGACCACGAGTTCCAAATGAGGTCACTGCTAAGGCTCAGCGTTGGGTAAGGAACATACCCAAGGATGCAGAGGATGTGGTTGTAGTGGGGGTGAATGTTATTGTTTAGTCACTAAGTCATGACTACTCTTTGCAACGTCATGGAGTGTAGCTGGCCAGGCTTTCCTGTTCTTTACTATGGCCCAGAGTTTGCTCAGATTCATGTTCACTGAGTCAGTGATGCTATCTAACCATCTTATCTTTTACCAACCCCTTCTCCTTTTGCCTTCGATCTTTCCTAGCATCAGGGTCTTTTCCAATGAGTCAGCTCTTCGCATCAGGTGGCCAAAGTATTGGAGCTTCAGCTTTAGCATCAGGCCTTCCAGTGAATATTCAGGGTTGATTCCCTTTATGATTGACAGGTTTTATCTCCTTGCTGTCCAAGGGACTTTCAAGAACCTTCTCTAGCACCACAATTTGAAAGCATCAATTCTTTAGTGCTCAGCCTTCTTTATGGTCCAACTCTCACATCCATACAGAACTAATGGAAAAACCATAGCCTTGACTAGACAGATCTTTGTTGGCAAAGTGATGTCTCTGCTGAGGTGAATAGTGCCTCCCAAAAGACATGTGCATTAAGAACCTGTGAATAAGATTTTATGTAGAAATAAGATTTTTTCTAGTGTAAGTAAGAATCCCAGAATGGAATTCCTCTGGATTTACGGGAGCCCTAAATGCAATGAGTAGTGTCATTTCAAAGAGATAAGCAGAGGGGAACACAGATGGAAGCAGAAAATGGAGGGATGTGTCTGTAGGCCAAGGAACACCTAGGATTGTTGGCACCACCAGAAGATAGGAAAGAGGCATGAAAGAGATCCGCCCCAGAGCCTTCGAAAGTAACCAACGCTCGCCAACACCTGGTTTCATCCTCCTGCACTCCAGAGCTTCGAGAGACTTTTTGTTGTATGAAGCAACCCGGCCTGTGGTCTTTTGTTCCAGGAGTGCCAGGAAACCACTGGGAGATAGGTTGAGATAGGATTTGAACCAGAACATCAGCCCAAACTCTTTACCAGTAACCTACAAGTCAAACCTTTGGAATCAGCTGTCAACATCTTTGGGCTTCCCTGGTGGCTCAGTGGTAGAGAACTCACCTGCCAATGCAGGAGATGTGGATTTGATCCCTGGATGGAGATGATCCCCTGGAGAAAGAAATGACAACCCATTCCAATATTCTTGCCTGGGAAATCCCATGAACAAAGGAGCCTGGAGGGCTACAGTACATGGGGTCGCAAAGAGTCAGTTACAATTGAGTGACTACCCAACAACACCTGTGTCTTCATGTTCCCAAATTCCATAATCCAGAGCACTTGAGTTTTCAGAAAAAGTGTACACACACACACACATACCTACAAGTAGACACACACACACTTCAAAGAGATGGTATGACCAAGAAGCCTTCTTACCATTTTCCTAACTCAAATACTAACTGTCAAGGACAGAACAAGAAGAAGGACATCCAAATGGCTCTTGCAACTCTGATCAAGCAGACTATGGAGGGGAAAAAATAAAATAACTTTAGCTGTGAAATGTGAAACCAAGGAACTGGCCCTTTTGGGCATTCATGATGATGTTTTATTAACATGGAACATTTAATCTGTGGATTTCAGACAACTTTAAAAAGTCAGTGAGTGCTGTGCTGGCCCTCATCTGATGCAGTCATGTGGGTACTAGGGAGACAAGAGGGAACACTGAGGTTAAGACATTTGCTCTTGTTTTCCGGAGTCAGTTGACAAACTAGAAATAGTCCAGACTTCTCAGCATCAACATTAGGATCTTCTCAGAGTTGCTCTCACCCTAATTGATTTTTCCACAGTGAAACTGCCTCTCCTCTTTCTAGACAATTCGGAGAACTCCTACACACCCTTCGAGCCCCATTTCCTCTGGGAGCCCTTCCCTGATATTCCCTACTCCATGCTCTGTCACAAAGCAGTGCTGAGTATCTCACTCTGTGGACATGCATTCTAGTTTGTACGTGCTCCAGAGACACCATTTAAGATCCTTTATAAGATTGATCCTTTATAAGATAAGATCCTTTATAAGATCCAAAGACTAATCCTTTATGGGTCAGTCTGTCCTTGTAGATGAGGGACTCTTAACCCCAGAGCTGAAGAAAGTCAATGAAAGTGCTTCAGGGGAAGTTATCAATCCCTGGAAACCTTTTGCAAAATTTTACGTGAATGGGCAACTTAAGGGATAGGGACACCACAGCTTTTGTGAGTTTTCAAATGACTTCTAGATTTAAACACCTTTAAAACTCACTGCACTAGAAAGATGGTACAGTTGAATCTTTTTGCAGAGCAGACATACAGATACAGACACAGAGAACAGACATGTGGACACAGGGTAAGGAGTGAGGAAGAGGGGAATCGGATGAATGGAGAGGTTGGGGCTGACATACATACCCTACTGTGTGTAAAATGGATAGCGAGTGGGAAGCTTCTGCCTAGCACCAGGAGCTCAACTGAGTGTTCTGTGATGCCCTAGAGGGTTGGCATGGGGGGAGGTCCAAGAGGGAGGGGTTATCTGTGTTCGTATGGCTGATTCACTTCATTGTACAGCAGAAACTAGCACAATATTGTAAATACCCCAATTAAAAAAAAAAAATTTGAATTCTCTGAATGTCTTATCCCTGTTGCCTGGAACAGCACCTGACCCAACACAGTCCCGTGAAAAATACCTGTTACCAGATCACTGCGTACAACTTTGATGGAATTATCGTCAGGTGGATTCTGAGTTGCTCTGATTTTGTGCTGAAATCACTGCAGCTCTGAGTGAAGGACTTAGAAAGTGCTGAATGTGACTCACAGCTAACTCCCCTCTCTAAACAATGGGGGTCAGGAGCCTACTCTATGGAAGTCACTGTTCTTAGCCCTTGCTCTCAGAAGCTTCCTACATTTTAGTTGCCTCAGCAATCCAGCACCTAACAATGTATCCTACAGATAAATCAGCATCAGTGTACAAAAATACATGGATACAGAGGCAATAGCAAGGAGAATAAAGCTTTAGGGATATATAGTATAGCACAGGGAACATAGCCAATATTTTATAATAACTATAAGCTATCACCTTTAAAAATTGTGAATCAGTTTTGTACACCCAAAGCTTAAATAGTAATGTAAATCAAGTATACTTCAATTTAAAAAATAGAACAAACTGACTCAATCTGATGTATAACAATAGGTACTGTTATCCTTTATAAGACAGGCCAGCAAATAGTTGTGAAAAGCTAGGTAGTAAGTATTTTAGGCTTTGTGGGTCTTAAAGCTTGTCTGGTGTGACTGACTGTCCCTCCTCACCTCTGCCATGGTTTTCTCAAAACAGTCAGAGGCAATATGTAAATGAATGGGCAGGACTGTGTGCCAATAAATTTTTATTTACAAAAACAGGCAGGGGACTGGATTTAGCCAGCAAATCATAATTTGCTCACCCCTGCCTTGAAAAGTGAAAAATGTTAGTTGCTCAGTCCTGTCTGACTCTTTGCAACCCCATGGACCATAGCCTGCCAGGCTCCACTGTCCATGAGATTTCCCAGGCAAGAATACTGGAGTGGGCAGCCATTCCCTTCTACAGGGGCTCTTCCTGACCCAGGGATGGAACCAGGGTCTTCTGCATTGCAGGTGGATTCTTTACCTTCTGAGCCACCAGGTAAGGCCAAACCCTGCCTTAGAGTAACTATTAATATATGGCTGTTAAAATATGTACATATATCTTCTTGTGAAAATGTCCAAAATTGTTAACATTTGCTGAGCAATATCACTCACCAGCACATACACAGCATGTCCTATGTGATCGGTTCTTTTTTAAGCACCCTACCTGGGTTATTTTTTTAAAATCTCCATGTACCGCCACTTAACCACTGCATCTATTGCTTTGTACTGGGAGTGACCAGCTCTGTGAACTTGGGCAGGTGCTTTGGTCTCTCTGAGCCTCAATTTCCCAACTGGTAAACTGACTCAAAAACAGACTGTTGGTATTTCCCTGGTGGTCCAGTGGTTAAGACTCCATGCTTCCAATGCAGGTGACACATGGTCGGTCCCTGGTCAGGGGACTATTAATGAGACCCCACATTATGCATGGCACGGCAAAGATAAATAAATAAAGGACTGTTGCTGTTTGTATAAAGCATGTTAGTAATGTTAGTTAAGTCACTGTCATGTGATGGAAACACAAATCAGTCCCCCAACTCTTAAACTTTTTTCAAGGAGGAGTTACTCAACTAAAGGAGAATATAAAGAAAAGAATGCTCATATGTTTTCAGTTCTGAACATTTTCTCCGAGGGTACAGACATCTATTCTGACACAATTAACTTGAGTATTTTTTTTTAACACATGGTGTGGTGGATGGCGATGTCTATTATCTTATGTGTGATTAATGAAAGCTGTTAATATAAACAGCGAGAGGACAGACACTCTGATGTTCCCAGTGGCTGCTAATTAAGGCAGTGCTGCTCATTCTCAGGCTGAGAAGGGAACTGCCCTGTCTTAGCTGTCTGTAATAATTTATCAAGAAGTGAAATTTTCAGGACATGACCCAGAAAGAACATGATAATAATTTTTTTAAAAAACCTTTTTCCTTATAATAATAGTAATAATGATAACAATAATACTGGAATATACTAGATGCTCCTAAGGGCCAGGTAAAGGTTAAGTGCTTTGCAGACATATCTTCATTTAATCCTCCCAGTGGTCCTCTCCTGTTAATAGCTGTGTTTGTTCAACTTTCAGATGAAGTACTAGTCTTCCAGCAAACGAGTGATGGGGTGTGGAAATAACACTAAGCCTGACCTAGTTAAGGAAGCAAGTTAGGGATTTGGGAGAAAGAAATATCTTGTGGAATTCTCCACATCTTGTAGATTCTGTATACAGGGGGGTTATATGAATAAAGATGAAAGGGAAACTTACAAATGTGCGCACACGCACAAGTGTATAATGGTATGGTCAGGAAAGAGTTTGTTTCAGGGTGGTCTGCAGGTTTGTGTTTTCTTGTATGATATTTTTTTAATGTTATTAAAAAAAAAAAACTATAGAAGCATGCACCAAAAAAGTACCTCACCTCATCACCCCTAGAAGGAATGGAACTGGGAAAATAAGCAAGGGGGGGATAATTTCCACTCTATGCCTTTCTCTATATTTATTAAACCATATGGAGACAGTATTCACTCAGCATTGTTAACTAAATAAATAATAGACTAAATCTATTCCAACTGTGTAGATGAGAAAACAAAGAAAGGGAGTATTATCAACTAAACAATAAATTCAAGAACCTAAGTAAGACAGAGAAGGAAATGGCAACCCACTCCAGTGTTCTTGCCTGGATAATCCCAGGGATGGGGGAGCCTGGTGGGCTGACATCTATGGGGTTGCACAGAGTCGGACACGACTGAAGTGATTTAGTAGCAGCAGCAAGTAAGACAGAAACATTTCTTGAAAAATAAAGAATGCCAAAATTAGTGCAAGAAGAAACAGACAATGTGATAGTCCAATACCCTCTGGAGAATCAGAGCTGGAAAAAAAAAAGTATGAATTTAAGAAAGACTCAGTGCCAAAGGATTGATGCTTTCGAATTGTGCTCCTGGAGAAAACTCTTGAAACCCCCTTGGACTGCAAGGAGATCAAACCAGTCCATCCTAAAGGAAAACAACCCTGAATATTCATTGGAAGGATATTGCTGAAGCTGAAGCTCCAATACTCTGGCCACCTGATGGGAAGAGCCGACTTATTGGAAAAAGCCCTGATGCTGAGAAAGATTGAAGGCAAAAGGAGAAGTGGCTGGCAGAGAATGAGATGATTAGATAGAATGGATATGAAATCTGAGCAAACTCCGGGAGATAGTGAAGGACAGGGAAGCCTGCTATGGTGCAGTCCATGGGGTTGCAAAGAGTTGGACACGACTTAGCGACTGAACAATGACAAGAAAAAATCCATGAGCTTGTCACAATTTTGATTCTAAAATAATCCCTAGCACCAGAAGACAGCTATATAAACTAGAACACATGGCTTTGTGGATTGTGTCTCCACATGCACAGAGACCAAAGACAGACACTGAAGGTACCGCCCGGGCTGCTTTCCAAAAGCCCTGTGCGCACAGTCATTTTCCTGCTCATTCACTTGCGTGTGCTGTGTTCACGGGGATGCAGGGCAACAATGGGCTTGGGGATTCCATGGGAAGTAGAAGTCACCAGATGAATGACTGGTTAGGTGGGGCGAGTGTGGAAGGAGATGAAGTTGAGCAGGACCCCAAGATTTTTCTAGTTTGATTGAGTGCATGGCTGATCACACCATGGATGAGCTAGAGAACTGAGAAGTAAGAGCAGGTTTGGGGCAAGGTGATAAGCTCCCTTTTGAATATCCCCACCTTGAGGTGCTGGGGTGAAGGGACACATAGGGGTGTTGATGGCTTTGAGACCTAGGGAGGAGGCACATTCAAAGTTGATGGATGAACTGAGGCCAACCCTGGGACATCCTCAAGCTGAGGAGGAGAGCTGAGGAAGGGGAGTGAAAAGTCAGACAAGGCAGAAAAAATGGGGGATGACAGTTTCACAGAAGGATGGCATGATTAAGAAGAGGAAGAAGGGGACGTCTAGAATGGTGTGTCTATTAATATAATGAATGTCTATAATGGCATGGTACATAGAAGACTTCAGGAGCCTTGTAGTTAATTATAGCGGCCAAGGTCGCTTCCGTAATCTAGGCTAGATGACTTCTTTGATCTTTTTCCAAAGATAGCTCAACGTTTTGCAAAAAGTCAGGATTTGGACTTAGGCAGACCTCAGGATTGAAATCTAGGCATCTACTTCCCGGGTGGCTCAGTGGTCAAGAACCCGCCTGCCAAGGCAGGAGACGCAAGAGATGCAGGTCAAATCCCTGGGTTGAGAAGATCCTCTGGAGGAGGAAATGGCAGCCCTCTCCAGTATTCTTGCCTGGAGAGCCCCATAGACAGAGGAGCCTGGCGGGCTACATGCCACGGGGTCCCAAAGAGTCAGACACGACTGAACACAGCACACACACATCTACTCCACGCAGAACTCAGTTCTCGTGGGAGCAGGCGCTGCAAAATGGCCTCACCCAGGCTCCCCAGCTCCAGACTCCCTCCCTGGGGACTTCAGAAGGACGCCTTCAGCCTCTGCTGACTCAGCGGGTCAACAGGGACCTCTGACGCCCCCTGGCCTTTCCCGGAACCTTAAGGAGGAAGGGGAGAGCGCCTTGGAGGGCAGGTTTAAAATTAGAAGGGAGCGCAAGGCTGCCTGTGGTTCTTGAACCTCAGCCATTGGGGAGGAACGGGAGATAAGGTGGACGAGAGACAGGAAGCATTTATTTAAGATTCCTATCACACTGGGAAGCTGGAGGGGGAGTTCAGTTCAGGGGAAGAACAGGATGTTGCCAGGATCCGGGGCAGGGCTGAGGGCAGGGGGACAAGGAGGGAACGGATATTGGAAAGGGGGAGCTGGGCAGCCAGGGTCGTAGGCGACAAGGTTTGGAAGGGTCCCAGGGAGGAAGTCAGCCCAGCAAGAGTTCCCTGGGGAGTTCAGGTCTCTTCAGTGGCGGGAGGAAGATAGATCTTCTCTTCCAAGGCCCTGCATCTTTGCGATGAGGCTGGTGTGTTTCTGGGTGGTCCCAAAGAGGACCTCATTTAACTTTCTTATGGGAACTCTCAGTTCTCTGACCCCCACCTCGCCCTGCTGCAGGGTCTTTCTGCTGGTCTCCCAGCTTGAAGGCCACCATGCTGACCTTCTCTGAAGGGCCACCCTGCAGTTCCATCTCGCTCTTGAAGGTTTGTTGTTGTTTAGTCGCTAAGTCATGTCTGACTCGTGACTCCCAAAGACTTCAGCCCGCCAGGGTCCTCTGTCTGTGGAATTCTCCAGGCAAGAATACTGGAGTGGGTTGTCATTTCTTTCTCCAGGGGATCTTCCTGACCAGAGGATTGAACCTGTATCTCCTGCATTGGCAGACGGATTCTTAACTGCTGAGCCACCAGGGAAACCCTCTTGAAGGCTGCAGGGTGTTAAAAGTCCAGACTGACTGAGCCCCTGTGATCAATTCCCATCCCATACTCCTGAGTACCAGAATGCCCCTTGTCCCTCTAGAGAAGCACATGGTTTCTTCCATTTCCAAAAGACTCTTTATCAAAATGAAAATCAAGGGAAGGAAGTCCCTTCCATTGGCAAAATGAAGAAATACAAGTGAGCAATAAACACCAAGGGAAAAAATTATCATCATCATTCAAATAACCTGCAACTGCACTGTGGTGGCAAACCAGCTACTGCCACAAGCCTTGGGCATCCACCAACTTGTTTCAGTCCTTCTGACAACTCTCAGAGGCAATTTCTCCACGTCACAGCACAGTCCAGGAAACCAAGGCCCACAGGGGTTAAGTTCCTGGTCCAAGAGCCTTGCTGCTAAGTGGCAGACAGAGGAAGAAAGAGGATGGTGCCGACTGACGAATGGATAACAGGCCGAGTTTGCAGCTGACAAAACTGGCCTTGCAGGAATGATTTCACCTCTCTGAGCCTGTTTCCCTACTCTAGAAAATGAAGATTGGGACTTCCCTGGTGGTCTAGTGGGTAAGACTCCATGCTCCTATTGCAGGGGCACAGGTTCAATCGCTGCTGGAGGAACTAAGATCCCTTGCCAAAAAAAAAAAAAAAGAAAATGGGAATAGAATAGGACTCATGTCACAGAGTCGAAGGAAGTTTTTAGCAAGAAAATACATGATTAGGACAGTGCATTAGTGTTTATTTAAAGTGCAATAACAGTAAACTTTTTACTATTGATTTCGAGGTCCCAGGGACCCACCACACTGACTCTCCCTGCCTGCACCCCTCAGGAGTTAGGAAGGGTCCGCTCCTGACAACAGAGATAGAGGCCCCACAGAACCAGGCTGAGAGGCATCCCCCCCCACCAAACCCCGTCCTCCTTTGCTGGCCTCTTGTGCAGGCACAGCTGACCAGACCCCGAGGGGACCTCCCACTCACTCACATCCCGGCCTCTGGGGAAGCTTCTGGACCACAGGGGCTGATCAATGATGGTGTATTTGCTCAGCTCCACGCCCACGGTCCAGCTGGAGAGACACCCTCGGGTTCAAGGCTAAAGGCTTCCAGGAAAAGCGGCAGGGCTCGAAGCCATCAGTCATTCAGTAACTGCCCGCCTTTGTCTCTGGGGGCGGTCTGGAGCTCCAGCTTGGGACATTCTCCCTTCTCCTTCCAGGGAGCCTCCACTTCAGCCCGCTCTCCTCTAAAGCAGGCTGCGAGTTGTTACTATTACCGTTATTGTCTTTGTTACTATTGACGGAGGGTCCAGGGCTCCATGCCTAGTGCTTTACATGCATTTTCTCATTTAATTCTCACTAGAACTCCGAGTAGTGGAGAGTATTTTTATCCTTTTGGTTTGTTTGTTTGTTTTTGACCGCAGCCACGTAGCTTGCAGGATTGTAGGTCTCCAACTAGGAATTGAACCCAAGCCCCCTGCATTGGAAGCACAGAGTCCCAACCACTGAACTACCAGGGAAGTCCCTTCATCCCTATTGTTTTTAATTTATTTTTTATTGAAATATAGTTGAATTACAATGCTGTGTTAATTACCGCTATATAGCAAAGTGACTCGGTCATACATACATATTATTTTTTATATTCTTTCCCATTATGGTTTATCACATGATGCCGAATATAGTTCCCTGTGCTATACAGTAGGACCTTGCTGTTTATCCCATTCTGTAAATAACGGTTTGCATCTGCTAACCCCAAACTCCCACTCCGACCCTCTCCCACCCCTTTCTCCTTGACAACCACCAGTCTCTTCTCTTATGTCCCCAGTGTTGTTTCTGTTTCATAGATAGGTTCATTTTTAAATCCCTATTTTTACAGCCTGCTCGAAATGGAAGTTTGCTTGCCAGAGGTCACACAGCTGGAAAGTGAAAAAACCTGGGCTTTGCATCCAAGTAGTCTGGCTCCAGAGTCCATGCTTGAAGCTGTGAGCCTCATGTGCTTTAATAGGGATTCTCTTGACCAGGCCTACCAACAAAGACAGAGCAGTTCCTCACCTTTCTCTTCCTCAAAGGAACCAAGAAGGGGCAATTGGGTGGTTGGCTTACAGGAAGAATCAGTGCAAGCAGACAGCCAGGGTCACACAAACCACAAATGTGGGGGAGTCACAAAGCTTCCAGGATCTCATAAAGGAACTGGCTGAAAAGTATGTCAACCAGAGAACATAGTCAGTGCAAAGGTCCTGAGGTAGGAACAGACTCATCTTGTTCACATTTACTTCTAGTTCTCCTCTGCTGAGGCTTCCCAGGTGGCACTAGTAGTAAAGAAGCTGTCTGTCAATGCAGGATACATAAGAGACACAGGTTCAATTCCTGGGTCGGGAAGATCCCCTGGAAAATGGATGTCAACCCACTCCAGTATTCTTGCCTGGGAAATCCCATGGACAGAGGAGCCTGGTGGGCTCCAGTCCATGGGATTGAAAAGAGTTAGACATAACTGAAGCAACTTAGCATGCATACAAGCTCCTTTGCTGAAATGTTTGTCTACCATCCTGTTCTCCACTCATCCACCCTTTGGAACACAATTAAGTGTCACCTCCTCCAGGAAGCCTTCCCTGATCTTGGTCTAGGGCTGGGCCCCCTGTCATTGCTCCTGTTGCCTCATTCTTCTTCGCAGAATATTGCACATTTATGTTTACTTAACAGCCTGGAATATTTGCTTACTGTTGGTCTCTGAGGTGAGATGATAAACTCTTAAGTAGGTAGGGGGTAATGTTTGTTTTGTATTCTCTCTCTATGCCTAGAACTGTGGCACCTAATAAGCTCTCCAATAAATCTTCATTGACTGACTGCTCTGATGGGACCACATTTAGCAGACTGGATTCAATGCTGAACACTCTTGTTTATTAGGGGAAAGAGCGCATGTCGCTTCTCAAGGAAGGAGTGGTATCACCCTCAGAGAAACTCTTACACTTGTGCACGAAGAGACATATACAGGCATGTCCATTATGGAATTGTTTGTGGTAGAAGACACTGGAGTCAGTTTAGATGCCCACTGACTAGGGACTGGATACAGATAACACACTTGCACGTGTTTTAAGACTGAAATCAAAGCAGATGAACCTGAGCTATAAGTATCTACAGAGAGCTTTCTCAAAGTCAAGTGATTTGGAGAAAGAATTCTGGCCATGAAATGATTCATATTCCATTTAAGAAATTACATGCCCAAGAAGCCCTCTATATTTTCAAACATTCATATATAAGTATGTAAAAGTTAAATTTAGATGGGAGTATATATTCTAAGTTCATGATAGTATGTGTGTGTAGGTAGGGCTGGGAACATAAGGGGGACTTAGCTGTACTGAGATGCTCCAATTGTATTTAAGAACTATCAATTCATGTATTATTGAGTAATTTTACTGTCCTCTGCTCTACCAGCTGAGCTATTGCAGGGTGCGCTATCGAGTAATTTTAAACTGTAAATATTAAAAAAAAGAATATTTAGAAAAGATACCGACAGATTCATAACAGTTCATTGTGGATGGTAGGAATATGGCTGGATCTTATTTCCTTCTTTCTGTTTTAAATTCTTTAATTTCAGAGACCATAGGAGGGGGACTTCCCTGGAGGTTCAGTGGTTAAGACTTCACCTTCCAATTCAGGGAGTGTGAGTTCGATCTCTGGTCAGGGATCTAAGATCCCACATGGTTCAGGGCCAAAAAACCAAAAACATAAAACAGAAGCAATAGTATAACAAATTCAGTAAAGATTATAAAAATGGTCCACATCCAAAAAATCTTATAAAAAAACTAGCAGAGGAGGGAGGGAGAGGAGTCACGAAGGATGGAAGGAGGAGAGAAAGAGAAATCGAAACATGTTCAGGGGAAAGAAAACATGGTGAAATAAGGAGCTTGGAAATAGGCAACGAGTCAAGGGTTGTAGGAATGGTAGTTTTTGATCGAGGAAAAATGCAAACCCTACCGTCACATATGTTTGGGGTTGTGTGCGAGGAGATAGGTCAAACTGAAGAGGCTTGAGATAGGGCAGTATAATATAATAATGAGAAGAACTTCTCATTAAAGACTTTCAAGTAAATGTTAATTACCTAAACTCTACAGTAATATACTGTCCTTAAGAACATCATTTAACTCTGCAAATTAATTTAGAGCCTTTTTCTCTCCCCTCCCAACCAGAGAGAACCACTCTCGTCAGTTTGTTAATTACTTCCATAGCCCTTGCAAATGCCTTTGCATCCATATATTCACATAGAAATTGTATAGCTTATTTGTGTTTGCTTTTTTTAAACATCCATAGTACTCTGCAAACTGTATGAAACACTCAGCAGCCAGTCTGTTCATTCACAGCTGTGTTTCTGAGATTTATCCATAGAGATTTGTTTAGCCTGAGTGTACTCTTTTTCATGACTCTATAATGTTCCATCAAAGGACTATATGTGTGTGAAGTTGCTCAGTCGTGTCCAACTCTTTGCGACCCCGTGGACTGTAGCCCACCAGGCTCCTCTGTCCATGGGATTCTCCAGGCAAGAATACTGGAGTGGGTTGCCATTTCCTTCTCCAGGGGATCTTCCCAACCCAGGGGTCGAACCTGGATCTCCTGCATTGCAGGCAGACGCTTTATCCTCTGAGCCACCAGGGAAGCCCATTTTATGCATTCGCTCGCCTATTGGGGGCCTTACAGGTTGGTTCAAATATTTTGCTATCACAATGTAACTGTGGATACATGTGTACCTACTTCCTCCTTCATCTCTGGGTAATAGAAAGAACACATTGTGTATTTCAACAGAGTCTGTTAATTTGCCTAGGTGACTGTGAGCTGCGTGAGAACAGAAATAGGCCACTTTTCAGGAAGAAGTTCCCTATCTCTGCAAGTCTCTGAGTATTGGCTGGATAGCCTCTTGGCACTGCTCTAGTGGAGGGGATACTGTCCATAAATGAAATGACCATCAAGTTCCCTTCCAACTGCACGATCCTATAATCTCTCATCTCTCTACAGAGGGACCACCGCCCAATACATCTGATGCCAAGAGCCCCAGCTGCAGTGAGGGGAAAAAGTCATCTTTTCTGCAGATTTGGAGGAGCTGGGAGGGACATCTTTTTGCAAAACCCCATATTTCTTGCTCCTATTGATGAGTTATATTTCATTCTAACTGAAGACTTCGCACATAAACCCCTTATGTTTATGTCTTCATTGGAATGAATAGGTCTAGGTTGAAATCCTGGGTCAGTCCCAAGTAGCCATATGATCTTGGGCATGTTTGAATTCTCTATGCCTCAGTCGCCTCGTCTGTAAAGTGGGTAAATTGATACCCCCTTGCTCACGACTGTGGTGATGATTCTCCCAGTTGGTAGATGTAATGTGCTCTAAAGACTATTGAGTTGCATCTCTCTCTAAGGGTGGGGGGTGGGGTGGGGGGAGGAGGGCTCACTGTGCAAGCCGGCTGTCCTAGAGATGCAGAAATTGGGAGCAGTCTTTGCCCCAGACAGGAAGGAAGTCCAAGGTTTAACCAGTCTGTTGCACTCACTCCCGGGGCCAGCACACCCTTTCGTTTGGTGTTTCATCTTTTTCAAAGCATGTCCATTATCTCATCTGTTCATCAAAGGCCCCTGCAAGGAAGTCAGGCAGAGGATGGGCCCAAGGAGAGATGACTCAGGAGTCTGAAAGTCGAGGCCAGCAGCCTCCCTGACAAGCAGCCCACTGGGCTGAATTTCTCCCCTGATCTTGGCCGAGGAGGAGGGGGTGAGGCTGTCCAGGTCAGGCCTGAAATACCCACAGAGAGACTTCCTTTCCCCTGACGGTGGACTGGGCTTCTTAACCCAGCCAGATGGGCTGCAGATGTGAGCTTTTGGTTGCAAGGAAGGCCAGGGAAATAGACAGGACTCGGCCCCTTGCCTGGAATGTCAGCCCCTACACCCGGGTCCCATGATGCCCCTGGAGCATGACGCTGGAGTCGTCCTGAGCTCAAGGTTGTGGCATTTTGGATATAGGAAGGGGGTGGCGAAGATGCTGCCGTGCTTCTGCGATGCTCATGGTTCTCAGTCGGAGAATATTTCAGGCAGCAACTATCCCATCTTGCAGCCTTTAAGTCAGGTTGGATACAAGTCACAGTCTCATGTCATTCCTACAGCCCCAGCCAGCCCTGGAAAGCCTGCTAGGTTGCTGAACGAATGGCTTCCTCTTCCAAAAGAACTGCTGGCCCTTCGTGGCTTCCTCTTCCTTCAGCCTGTTCCAAAATTCAGACTCCCTTCCCTCATGCCATACCCTCCGGATGGCCAGTGTTGACTCTGATCCCAGGGGACCAGTTGCCACTGTCAGTCCATTCAGAGTGGAACGGTTTATAGAGTTCTGTCGTGGAAATAATAGTTTCCTGACTCCAAGAGGGACCCTGGGGACCTGGCTTCTGGAGACTGGTTGAAGAAAGGGCTCTGGTTCAGCCACACCTGAGTTCTGCCATCTGCAGCTGTGTGACTTTGGAAAAGTCACATCACCTCTCTGATCTAGGCTTCTCATTTGTAGAAAGTGAGGGATCATCCCTACCTTTCAGTATCCTTAGGAAGATTCAAGAAAACAAGTCCAAATCCCCAGTGTTGTACCCAGCATGGAGTCCATGCTTCTTAATGAACTTCTGCTTTTGTTCTGGTTATTGTTATGATTCTTGTTGTTGCTGGGGCTAAGGGGCTGCCTCCCTTCTTTCCTAAGTCACTGATTGTCTCCATAGTCCGATAAACCTGTATTCTAGTCCCAGCATCATCTTACAGCTGTGTGGCCTTGATCAAGTTACTTAGCTTCTCTGAGCCTGCCTCAGTTTCCCCATCAATAAAGAGAGGTTTGGAAAGCTTAAGTGACTTCACCAAAGTTATACCTACCCAGTAAGGAATTTCAGCTCAACCCTGTGTATGTCCAGCAGCCCTGATGGCTTAACCAGTAGGCAGCTACATTTTTATCATATTTTGATTTTCCTGGAACAAGGCCCCTTAGTTTCTTCAACCTGGCCTGCAATAAGAACTACCTGACAACGATACCTTCTTCAAACTCTAAAGTTCTCTCCAGAAGTCTGTGTCCATGTCCGGGGCTTCCCTGGAGGTCCGGTGGTTAAGAATCCATCTTCCAATGCAGGGTACACATGAGTTCAATCCCTGGTTGGGGAACTAAGATCCCACCTCTCAAGGGGCAATTAAACCTGCCCGCCACAGTTAGAGGAGCCCAGCGCACTGCAATGAGGAGCCTCCTTGCCACAACAGAGACTCAGTGCAGCCAAAAAAAAAAAAAAGAGAGAGAGAGAGAGTCCGTGTCCAGCCCACTGGACCACCACTTTAGCCAGCCCAAGAAGCCAAAACAAGAAAACCTACAGAAACAGTGCGAGAGAGGTCTTTGAACTGTTCCGGGGAATGTTCACAAAGGGAGGGATAAGAGTAGGCAGCTGAGATTTGCCCAACTCCGGGAAGGACCTTGGTGGAATCTGCACATCAAAGGGAGCCCAGCGCTTCAAAGGCAGGCGCTCTTTCTGCCCTCCCAGCCACCGGTCATGGCTAACTGGCTCACATGGGGACAAAGCTAGAGGATGCAATATGGGGAGACGGGGGTTTCGGGACAAGAACCTTGCCGTGGTTGAGTGTGTCTCAGGAGCCTGGCATAACTAGCTGCCCTTTCCCCAAACCTCCCCTCACCAGCTCGGGGGTCCTCACTCTGGGGCCCCAGATCCCCAAGGGCCCCATGCTGGAATTCAGAGCTTCTCTCAACTGGGTCAGCAGGAAAGTATATCACGTCTTTGTTGTTGTCCCTGACCTTGAACTGCAGTTGAGCATCCCTTTCCATTCTGATTGTGGGTAACAGACACGTGGCAGGATCAGCAGCCCCTACCACGTGCTCCCCAGTAGCTATCACCCATATTGGCTTGTCAGCTTAAGGAGTCTCAGTGAATTTAGCATTCCTTAGTGTCATGACACCTCTGCCACCGGGGTTGTTATTAGAACTGCTGCTATGATTTATTTCAAGAATTGATAAAGAAATACAAGTATGACTGTATGCCTTTTTCTGTTTGCAGTGGGTTTCCTTTGTAACCTTGTTTTTCTTTTTTAATTTCTTTTATTTTTAGATTTTTATTTTTTGGCCAAGCTATGACATGAGAGATCTTAGTTCCTCAACCAGGGATCAAGCCCATGCCCCGTGCAGTAGAAGCACAGCGTCCTAATCACTGGACCACCGGGGAAGACCCCTATGTATTTTATTTCAGGGATTTTAAAGCACGGTTCTGAGAAGGCATTCCTAGAGTTCACCATACCGCTGAAGAGTCATGTACACAAGTCATTTTAAGAACCTTTGTCATAGCCGTTCAACTCTCTCAGGCTCAGTTTTCCAGTCAGCGAAATGGTCATTAAAATCCCTTTGTTTTAGTGCCTTTGCGAAGATCACATTTTGCAATGTGTGTGAAAGAAGTGAGCACGAAGGAGTCACTAGCATCCCTCTTTCTTCTCGACAGCCAGCTTCTTTCAACCTGGAGCCAGGAACTGGTCTATTTATCACATGCCTTCCACAGTCTCCCAGGAAGGGCCTCTTGCCCACCAGGTACTGGCTCACGCTGGTCTCCAGGAGTAAAACGCCCCTCCCGCTCCACCACGACACACGTCCAGTGAGATGGAGGTTGACAAGGCCACAAATATTTGAACTATCCCTGGGATAACACAGGGCATTGACCCCAGAGTATGTGCTACATCGGCCAAAAGTTTATCCTAGCATAACAAACGTGACAGCTAGCAAAGTGAGGGGAAAGGGCTCGATAAGATAAAAGGCACCCACGGAATCCAAAGGCACAGCCTGTTCTGGGAGGATGAAATTTGGGACCAAGAGGGGCCTCAGGGAAGTAAGGCCATTGAGTCAAACGGTCCATTTTCTAGAAAGTTCTGAGCATCTGCATGGGACATGATGCAGACAGTATGTAGAAATCCAGCCTTGTTGTTGGGTGGCCCTGAGTAGCTATGACAGCAAGATGTTAACGTTATCACGTGGCTAAGAAAGTTCAGAGAAATTAGCACTTAACAGATACTTGGAACAGAGTAGGCCTTCTGCAAATGTGTCTATCACTACTCTTCCTACAAACATCATTATACGGATACAGGGCGCCTAGTGGGGCTTCCCAGGGGGCTCCATGGTAAAGAATACGCCTGCCAGTGCAGGAGATGCAGGTTAGAGCCCTGGATCGGGAGATCCCCTGGAGAAAGAAACGGCAACCCACACCAGTATTCTTGCCTGGAGAATCCCATGGACAGAGAAGCCCGGCGGGCTACGGTCCCCGGGGTCACAAGAGTCGGACACAAAATAGCAACTGAGCGTGAGCACCAGCACAAGTCTTATCAATCTATTGAACTCTTGATCCATCAGCCTATCCATCTATCAATATATTGGCCTAACAATAGATTGACAGATGAACCTCCAAGTAAATACTATCTAAATACTTCTCTATATTTGTGAAGTCTATCCATCTATCTCATCTATCCACTGGATTTTCATATACAATTATACATAGAGAGAGCATATAAAGAGAAACATAGATGATGTACAGATATAGACACAGATATCCTTGTGGCTCAGATGGTAAAGAATCGTCCTGCCATGTGAGAGACCCAGGTTCAATCCCTGGGTTGGGAAGATCCCCTGGAGAAGGGCATGGCAACCCATTCCAGTATTCTTGCCTGGAGAATCCCATAGACAGAGGAGCCTGGCAGGTTACAGTCCATGGGGTTGCAAAGAGTCAGACACAACTGAGCGCCTGACACTACTACTATCCTTCAAGCCATCTCACTTTAGGGAAGTCCATCTAGAAATCTCCTAACTGGTCTCCCAACTTCTGCCTCTGCCTCCTACATTCTGTTCTCCAATAAGCGGCCAGAGGGATTCTGTTGAAACCTATATCAGATCATGTCACTCCTCTGGCCAGAACCCTCCCATAACTCTCTGCATCCCTCAGAATGGAAGGTAAAGTCAGCTCCCTGGTCCACAAGGCCCTGCAGACCCTGGCCTGCATTATTTCTCCAACCTCTTCTCCCACTGGCCCCTCCCTCACTTCACTCAACTCTTTCAATAGCCTCTTTGCAATTCATCAAATAGTCCACATGCACTCCCACCTCAGGCCCTTTGCACTGGCTGTTCCCTCTGCCTGGAAGGCTCTTCCCACTGATATCTGTGTACTCTCTCTCTTGCTCTTTCAACTCTTTCAGGACTTTTACTCAACTATCACCTTCTCATAGACATCTTTTCTTATAACCCCATTTAAAACCGCATACCACTTCCCAACTCCATAATACCTTCCTTTCGTTTATATTTCTTTATTGCACATTCTAAAATACAATACAGTTTAAGTCATTATTCTTTCAATATCTGTTTCCCGTGCTTTGAAAGCTCCACAAGAGCAAGGATTTGTGGGAGGGATTTTTTGTTTGTTTGCTTCCTATACTATCTCCAGCAACTTGAATAACCCATGGTACATAATAGATGCTCAATTAATACTTGGGAAATGAATGAATCACCTCCTTTACTGCAGTCAGTATACCTTTATTAAAGCATCCACCAGATCATTTTGATGCCTTTTTAGCCATGTCACCTCTTTAGACTACAGTGATTTTTCAGTTGTCTCAAACCTTACGGTAGTTGTTTCTCTGGGTGTATTGCACACCCTAATAATTTGGTAAACAGGGGAAATTTCTGTGCTCCCACAGGCCAGCTATGCAGACAGGGTTAAGCCCAGGTCCTGTCACCCACTGAGCGTCCCAGAGATCCTCCTCCTGTCCTGCTTGTTGACTTTCAGCCTTCCTCTGGCTTTGCTGCAGTTTGACTTGGACGAGGCCTTCTCTGTTTTCTGTCTGTTGTTTGCTGTGCTGGGCCTCTGGTTTGAAGTCAGCCGCCCAATGGCCTCGACACCGTCACCTCAGCTGTGTTCCACACGCCACCAACACTTTGGCTGGGGGAAGAGGACAGATGACTCAATGATCTCATTGCAGGTCAGCACCCAGCCTGGATCAGCCTGCTGGACAGCAGTAGTGACAGTCTGACTGCCTCTTGTTCAGTGGACATCCCCCATGTTTCAGGACCAATGCTGGATGCGTATCAAAGAGACCGTCAGGTCACCAAATGGCTAATTAAGGCAGTAAAGAGACAGGAAAATGAAGTGGCCTCTTTCCCCGTCAGGAGCCTGAGACTCCTTGCGGGAACCTGCATGCTTCCTTTTTCGTTAGAAGTAAGTTGAAGAAGGCTTCCCTGGTGGCTCCGCGGTAAAGAATACACCTGCTGGTGCAGGAGACACAGCTTCTGCCCCTGGGTTGGGAAGATCCTCTGGAGGAGGAAATGACAGGTCACTCCAGCATTCTTGCCTGGGAAATCCCACGGACAGAGGGGCCTGGTGGCAGTCCATGGGGGTTGCAGAATAGTCGGACGCAACTTTGTGACTAAACCACAGCAACAACAGTTGAAGATCTTAGAAAAGAGTATTATTGGGATCAGAAAAGAGACAAGGATAAACTGCAGACCCTGAGTTCATCTTCTGCTCTTGATCTAGCCCACCTCCATCATTACTTCAGGGTTTAGGAGTCCAGCCTGAGTTGTGCAACGTAGAGTCCCTGAAGCTCTGGGAAGGAGTGTTTGGATAGAGGCCACCTGGACCCTGATGGCATTGATCCTTCCAGGGCTACGTGACTGATGGCCACTGGGGGTGATATAGATGGTGTCTAGAGGGCCAGCTCGCCCTGCTACCTTGGCAGTAGAAAGAGCACCGGATTTGGAGTCGGACACCCCCAGGCAGGCACGGATCCCAGCTCTGTCACATGCTAGCTCTGCGGCCTTGGCTTGGATTCTTAGCCGTTCAGAACCTCGGTTTCATCATCTCTAAAATGCAGGTCCAAGTAGTGTCATCCTTGGAGGGTTGTTGCGAAGAATCAACCAGTTGATTCTTAACTCCAGTCTCATATTAATCATTTGAGGTGCTTCTGAAATAGACCTTTGTCAAGACATGGTCAAGGCCAGAGGATCCAGCATTTCTGCCGTTGGGTCTTGGGCATCCTGAATCTTTTTTTTTCCCCCTTGGAATATAGTTGCTTTACAGTTCTGTGTTAGTTTCTACTGGACATTGTGAGTCAGCTATAAGTTTACATATACCCCGTTCCTCATGAGCCTCCCTCACACCCCACCCCCATCCCATCCATCTAGGTCATCACAGGACTCAGCTCAGTGCTCTGTGATGTCCTGTGTCTTTTTAAAACTTCCTTGGATGGTTCTTATGTGTGTGCGTGAGCTCTCAGTCGTGTCCAACTCTTTGCAGCCCCGTGGATCGTAGCCTGCCAGGCTCCTCTGTCCATGGGACTCTCCAGGCAAGAATACTGGAGTGAGTTGCCATTTCCTTCTCCAGGGGATCTTCCTGACCCAGGGATCAAACCCATGTCTCTTGTGTCTCCTGCATTGGTAGATGGATTCTTTATCACTGAGGCACCTGGGAAGGCCGTTCTCATGTGCAGGCAGAGCTACTAAAAAAAATTCACCAGAGTGAATGATGTTAAATGGCTGCTAAGCTCTCCACAGGACTGGCACACAGTGGGGGCTTCATGAAGGCTGATCATCTTCCCTTCATCTCCCTGGCATCTGTTATTTCTAAACCTCTCTTGTACATGCCTTAAGGGAAGTCCCTGAGATGTGACATTGAGCAGCTGTCTCCAAACCATCCAATAAAGAGAGTTCCCAATAGTCTTCATCTTGAGGACTGCTGTTGGTGAATTTTGCATGGGATCCAGTTTCTCTTTCCTCCACAAAGACCCTTGCTCCCCAGTCCTTTCCATAGTTCTTTGGGGTCCCTTTTCAGCATCATTTTTTGACATAGTCCAAAGAAGTGGCTGACTTCAAACATCACTTGTGACATCAGGGGTCTCCAATTTCTACTTACTCTGGATGCCACATGCCACTGCAGCCCTGCCATAGAAAAGTACATTCCACCTACTAGGTGGGCACCTGGAAAAATGTCCTTAGTGGACCAGACTGGGAAAAACAGTAGTGACATATAGCAAATAAGTGTACATTTGCTCCAGACAGCCCAGTAAAGTGAGGGCTTGGCTTCCTAGTTTATTTATCTCATCTTGGAGATTCCCATCAGCTGGTCCAGCCTGGGTATCAACCTGCCATGAAATGACTGAGCCATCTGTCCCTCCCACTGGCCAAATATTGGGTACATATTTTTTTGTCCACATACATTGTGTATGTATATGTGTGTTTGTATCTGTATATAATCTCCTCCAAAGGGACTGCATGGGTATATATTCACATCGCATGCACATATGTAGGTGCATGCATGTTGTTTTTTAAAGAATGGATATTAGAACTTATGGAAGTGCTGAAACAGTGGTATTATAGTGATTCACCCAAGATGTACATTTATGGCCTTGTCTGTGGACTTGGGCGGGCTTCCCTGGTGGTTCAGTGGTAAAGAATCTACCTGCCAGTGCAGGAGATGTGGGTTTGATCCCTGGGTTGGAAAGACTCCCCTGGAGAAGGAAATAGAAACCCATTCTAGTATTCTTGCCTGGGAAATCCCATGGACAGAGGAGCTGGTGGGCTACAGTCCAAGGGATTGAAAAAGAGTCAGACGTGACTTAGTGACTAAATAACAGTAATAGACTTGGGCAGGTGACTTTACCTCTCTGGGCCTCAGTTTGTTCTTCTGTAAAATGGACACACTGATGATACTCATCACAAAGAATTGTTGTGAAGATTAAATTATGCACCACACATAAGGTCCTTACAATAAGGTCTGATACTTAGAGCTCCACAAAGATAGCAACTATTTCACATGGTTAATTGGATGCCTCCTGCATGTCAAACAGCACGTACGATGAGAAAGAAGATGGAGGGCCCTGGCTTTGTTTTCCTTGTGTTAGAGTCAAGGAGACAGACGCATAAAGAGCTAATAATAATAAAAGGCAGCTGATACATTTTAAGAGTCTTCTGAGTGCCAGCACCATTATAAGCTCTTGAGATGCACCAGTGAGCACAACAGATCCCCTTCTTTGTCTTCCAGGAGCTTATATTTTAGTAGGGAGTGATAGACATTCAATAAGAAAAATAAAGAGATAAAATATATACAGTATGTTGAAAGATAATATGGGCAATGGGGAAAGGAAGATTCAAAAAGGAAAGAGAATTCTCTGAGAGTCCAGTGGGTTGGATGGCAGGCTCTCCAACGACGTGTCTACCCACCTGTGAATGCGACCCTATTTAGAAACAGAGGTCTCTGCAGATGGAATTAAGTTAAGGGTCTTGAGATGAGATCATCCTGCGTCAGTCAGTTGGACCCTAAATCCAATAGCAAGTATCCTAGGAAGGGGAGGCGGGAGGATGCAGAGGGAAGATGTTCATGTGAAGAGGGGAGCACAGGGTTGAATGATGCAGCCACAAGTCAAGAGTCACCTGGGGCCACCAGAGACTGGAAGAGAAGAGGAAGAATTCTCTCCCGGAGTCTTTGGAGGGAGTGCGACCCTGCAGATGCCTTAATTTCAGACTTCTGCCCTGTACAAATGTGGAAGAATAAATTTTGGGTTCTTTTAACTATATATTTTTAAAATTTTGTCTCTTTTTTCCTTTATTTTTGGCCATTGCTGTGTGCGGGCTTTCTCTAGTTGTGGCAGGCAGGGGCTACTCTCCAGCTGAGGTGCACAGGCTTTTCATTGTGATGGATTCTCTGGCTGCACAGCACGGGCTCCAGGGCCCAGGCATCAGTAGTTGTGGCTCCTGGGGTCTCCAGCAAGGGCTCAGCATTTGTAGCACACGGGCTTAGTTGCCCTGAGACACGTGAAATCATCCCAGACCAGAGATCAAACTCATGTCCAGTGCATTGTCAGGAAGATTCTTAATCACTGGACCACCAGGGAAGTCCAGTTTTTGTTGTTGTTGTTGTTGTTTTAAGCCATGTAGTTGGTGGCCATTTGTTATAGGTGCCCTAGGAAATTAATATTTAGCAAAGTAAAAGGGCACAGCTCTTCACTGGGGAACAAGTCAGGAGATCGCTCCTGAGTCCCACCTGCTTCCCCCTCAGCTTCCTGATTGAGAGACAAGCAGGAATCCTTCCTCCCATCGAACAGATGGGAAAGCTGAGAAAACGGGCACTTCATGATTTCCTCGAAGACCTCCTGGGAATTTGTAAACGGATTCAGAAATATAAGATAGATTAAGAACCAGAGTTAGGTCACTCAGTGGTAGCTTTGGGGAAAATCAGTTCCCTGTGTGAGTCTCAGTTGGCTCATCTGTAAAATGGAGCCCGTAACGCCTTATGTGTAGCATTCCTGACAAGTCAGTGTGAGGATCTACTGAGCTAAGGTTTGTGTAGCACCTGACATGGTATCCAGTATGTGACAAACACTCCACACATGACACTTGAATTTATTTTTCAGACTCTTTGCCTTTTCAGACTCTGACAATGTATACATGAAGATGTGTGTATGTGTATAGTCTTACCTAATGTTGCTTATGTTATATATACACATATAGATGTGTATACATATTGCATGTATGTGTAAGCATGTACATAGTCTCCTCCAAAGATGATTGTATACATGTGTACAGAAGCATGTACATACATATGTGTATATTCATGTGTGTATATCTATGTCTGTGTGTATGTTTTATGCATGATGGCAACCCAGTCCAGTGTTCTTGCCTGGGAAATCCCATGGACAGAGGAGCCTACCAGGACAGGGGACTCTGTCCCATGGACAGAGGAGCCTAGAATGGACAGAGGAACCTAGCAGCCTCTGCAGTCCATGGGGTCGCAGAGTCAGACACGACTGAGCACAAATTACATGCACATGTAAATGTGTATACATGTTGTATATGTATGTTTATATACACAGTCTCATCCAAAGGTGATATATATATATATATATATAGGTATGTTCATGTGTGTGTATCCATGTGTTTATGTGCCTGTATACTGTACACATGCAAGCATGTATGTACATATACATGTACCCATACTGACCATGTGCATGTGGGTATGCATGCGTATATACGTGTACCCATATATGTGTGCACACACACACACACAAGTGTTTCTCAAGCTGCCTTTCTGTCCAGGAGCAGTGAAGAGAAAACTTCCCGGGGCCACTCTGATTTCCAGCTTACCGGGCACGGCAGACAGCCCTTGGTATGTCGGCCCAGCTGTGGCCTCCCACCCAGCTGAACCCCAGAGCCCAGCCTCACCAAAGGGAAGGCTGACTTAGGCATGTCTGACTCCCACATGAGGCAACAGAACAGTGAACAACTTTTGTGGAGAAGCCTGAGATAAAAATGGGTTAAAATATTTGATTTTTGCAATTCCATAAGGTTACACTCAGCTTTCGGTCCTTTCCCTCCCTCACTCTCTCACCCTCTTTTCCTGCCTCTCGATGAAAAATCTGCTCAGACTTAATAGAATTACTCCCAGAGCCATCAATGCAAACGCTGTTTCGGGGCAATCTCATTCGAACAAATGTATTTTTATTTGAACAGTGTTACTTGAAAAATTAAATCGCGGTGTCTGTTCCCTTTCCCCTCCCCCCAAACATCCACACAGCTCTCATGATGGGAAGGCGAGGAGAGCAGAGCTGAAGCTTTTTAAAATGAATTTGATCTGATTTAATGATTCCTCTGTGCATTAATTAACAGTGAAACCAGCCAATATGTTGTGTCAGTCACAGATGTATCCACGGGCATCCTTTGTTATTTTGGGAACCGACTGAATGTATTGCTGTTCGAGCTTATTGTCTTTGAAAAGTTCAGAGTGGGGTTAGAGAGGGGGCTGGTGGCGACGTGGGGTCTGGACATGTTACACGTGTGTGCAGGTCTGTGCTCAAGTGAGCAAGGGAGTTGCCCAGAGGTCAGAGCTGAAGAGACAAGGGTGCGAGTTCTAGTTTGAACCCTCAGTAACGGCTTGTTTGGGGGCTAAGTCCTGTCACCTCTTTCTGCCTCACTGTCCCCGCTCTGTGAATTGGAGATAGTAATTGTAACTCACGAGGAGCTTGTGAGAGTTAAAATGACTGTAGGTGCTAGGTGCAAAGTTTTGCCAGGGACTGGGAATAAAGATGGTGTCAGCTCCTGCGTCTCAGAAGTCAGAGGTTGGTTTCCAGGGAAGGAATAGAGTAGGAAAAGGCTTCCCCTGCCAGACTGTTCCAGAGGTTTGTACCTCAGTTGTGTTACAGAGTCAGGGCTGGCTTCACATGCTACTGTCACTTTAAAATTTGAATAATTTGGTGTGTTTCATTAAGCGAAGTCTTATGTGACAATGAGCAGAAGAAACAGGGATGATATTCCCATCATTTCTCCTTCTACATTTGTAGCATTTGCAATACCTGGGCCGGGTTTTTTACTGAAGTATATTTGATACATAATATTATGGGTTACAAATATATAATATGGTAATTAATAATCTTTAAAGGTTATACTCCATTTATAGTTATGATAAAATATTTGCTACATTTCTTATGTTGTACAATATGTCCTTGTAGTTTATTTTATGCCTAATAGCTCAGTTCAGTCACTCAGTCGTGTTCGACTCTTTGCGACCCCATGAATCGCAGCACGCCAGGCCTCCTTGTCCATCACCAACTCCTGGAGTTTACTCAAACCCATGTCCATCGAGTCGGTGATGCCATCCAGCCATCTCATCCTCTGTCGTCCTCTTCTCCTCCTGCCCCCAAACCCTCCCAGCAGCAGGGTCTTTTCCAATGAGTCAACTCTTAGCATCAGGTGGCCAAAATATTGGAGTTTCAGCTTCAGCATCAGTCTTTCCAATGAACACCCAGGACTGATCTCCTTTAGGATGGACTGGTTGGATCTCCTTGCAGTCCAAGGGACTCTTAAGAGTCTTCTCCAACACCACAGTTCAAAAGCATCAATTCTTCGGCACTCAGCTTTCTTCACAGCCCAACTCTTCCATCCATACATGACCACTGGAAAAACCATAGCCTTGGCTAGATGGACCTTTGTTGGCAAAGTAATGTCTCTGCTTTTTAATATGCTATCTAGGCCTAATAGTTAGTACCTCTAAATCTCTTATGCCTATCTTGCCCCTCCCCTTCCCCTCTCCCACCTGGTAACCACTAGTTTTTTCTCTATGTTTGTGAGTCTGCTTCCTTTTTTTCTTTATATCCACTGGTTTGTTATATTTTTTTAGATTCCGCATATGAGTGATGTCATACAGTATTTGTCTTTCTCTGACTTACTTCACTTAGCATAATTGGGCTGGGTTATTTTTTGAATAAGGGACCCCCCCCCCCTCCCATTTTCATTTTGCACTAGGCACTGCAAATTCTGCAGCCACTGCTGTACCGAGAAACCGCTCTTGGGTGCTATTCTATTTAAAGGAGCTGTGCTAATATTTAAAACTTGATTATAAAGAAGATGGGATCACTGCTGAGTGCCTGCTATTTGTTGACCCTCATACTTCGTAGGACATGTAGCATCTCAGTCAACCTCTGTTGGAAGTTTTCTCAAGTAGATATTTTCTTCTCATTTTATACATAAGGAAATGGAGGTTTGGAAGAATTCAGTCATGTGCTTAGGGTCACATAGCCAGGAAACGATGACTCCAGATGAAGCCCCTTGTCCATGCAGAAAACATGTGCCCACTCTTCTCTGGTCCTATCTCTTCTCCTTTCTTCCTTCATCCCTACTCCCTACTTCCCTCCTTCTCTTTCTCTCTCTTCCTTCCTCACACAGGAAGTCTTCGAAGATTTCCCTTGGTAGATCTCAAGGGAAATAGAATGAAGTGACCATAGGTATAACGATGAGTCAGTTAACACTTGAAACTCCTTTTTGGCAGACATCTACATGTGGGGGCGTTGAGATCTGAGCTAAGTGTCGGGTACCATGCATTAGCCAAGAATTATGAAAGAACCAGGTTGGTGGATGAGCAGGAAACTGATGGGGTTAATGCCAAGAGATTCCCTAACTCTTCAAGCCATAAACAAGGGTAGAGGATTGCATTAAACAAAATTTTTTGTCCTCATGATTTCAAGTTGAGGCATTGCTTTCACTGAGTACCTTTTTAAATACAGAAACTGAAACAATTTCCTTGAAAATGTACATGGAATTTAAACAGGTCTGTTGTTCGATCTTTTTGATCACTACAACAATGCCACCTCTCTCTGTAAATATTGTGGAAAGCTCAGAGAGGATAGTTATCTGTCTTTTGTCACACAGCTAGAAAGGGGAGACATGGCACTTCCTAGCCACATCTTTGATAGTCCAGAGTCAGTGTTCTTAACCGCAACTCACTCTGAATTTCCTCTCTGAAGGAAACAAAGAATAGCTGTTCTTGAGGAAGAAGTAGGTGATGGCATTACCATTCCTCTGGGGAATAACCCTTCCTAACCAGCTAATTATTTTAATGGCAGAAACAACCGCTGTTCAACAGAATGTCTCCTCTGGTTGATGTATTCTTTATCTGTTTCCTCTCCCTTCCATGACTCTCTGGGCAACCTCCCCTGCTGCCTCATTTACTCAATAAAGTGGGCAAGTATGCCTCCCCGAAGTTTGTCTTCTGGTGAGTTCTGAGCATAATAAGAACAAAACTGATTGGATGTCCAACAGGTTTAGAGTTGAATCCTAGTGCTTCCCCTTACAAATTATGAGATCTTGAACAGTTTCTGATGCCGCTCTGAGTGTTGATTTCCTCACTTTTAGTAACAATAGCGATATCTGTGCTGGATGCCTATATGTGCTGTCCCAGGTCTCACTTCGGGACCTGCTCCCTCGCTGTTAGAAGCGCTGTCATCGGCTAAACCTCAGCTGTCAATCTCTCTGGCAGCTGCCTCAGCTCGGAGAAGAGCTACCTCACCCAAGGATGTCCCATCTTCCCAGGGCAGGTGTGTCCTTCTCCCCAATGGGAGAAGCTCTGGAGGGTTATCCTGGCTTTAGGCTCCCTGTGAGGCTGACTGAGAACTTCGTTCAGACTGTCAGCCCAACTTCTCCCTCTGCCGACTCCTGCATCCTTCCTGTCACCTCCCCAGGTGTTGATTCTTAGTCTGTGCGCTCAGTTGCTCAGTCGTGTCCTACTCTTTGCAACCCCATGGACTATAGCCCACCAGGATCCTCTGTCCATGGAATTTTCCAGGCAAGAACAGTGGAGTAGGTTGCCTTTTCCTACTCCAGGGGATCTTTCTGACCCAGGGTTTGAACCTACGTCTTCTGCATCTCCTGCATAGGCAGATGGATTCTTTACCACTGTGCCACCTCAAAAGCCTCTTCTTAAGTTTCTTGTTTGCTGATCTGCATCTCAGAGTCTGTTTCCTGGGGAATCTGAGCTGTGATGGAAGCCCCTTTAGAGTAAGTCCTAATGCCTTGTCAGCTCCTATTATTAGTTATTTTGGAAAATACACAGTCATTAGCATCCTTCCATGTACTGGGTACCACACTATGCACAAACGTGTAAAAGGCAAATGTGTGGAAGTCCTTGAACAGGTGTCTTGAAGAAGCAAGAATGTAGTCATGGTCTCTTCAGGGAAACCTGTGCTCACAGACATTATACACAAGTTCACTGAATCTGAGTTCCCTTCCACCTTGTCTACACTGTTCAGCTTAGGAAGAACACAGTTCAGAGCCAGACGAGGGGGCAGAGGTTAATTTGTCCAGGGACACACAAGAATCAGTGCTGGTTGTGCAAAAAGGAGAACCAGGTCCTCTCATTTCCAGGCCTGTTCTAGTATGTGGTCCCCAAGCCCTTTCTAGGTTGAGACAACCAATCAACTTCTTTCCATGTCCTACCAGGGATGGCTGTGATGAAAATGATGTTTCAACATAGGTCTTGGTATTCTGGCAGTCAATGACAGTGACTGAGGATGAATTTTGCCAAGGTATCACATCACCATCATCATCAACATCACCACCATCACCATCACCATTGCCACCATCACTACCACCATCATCACCACCACCATTGCCACCACCATCACCACCATCACTACCATCATCACCACCATCATTGCCACCACCATCACTACCATCACTACACCATCACCACCACCACCACCACCATCACCACCACCACCATCACCATCATCATTGCCACCATCACTACCACCATCATCACCATCACTACCACCATCACCACCACCATCATCACCACCATCATCACCATCATCATTACCACCATCACTACCACCATCACCACCACCATCATCACCATCATCATTGCCACCATCACTACCACCATCATCACCATCACTACCACCATCACCACCACCATCATCACCACCATCATCACCTTCACCACCACCACCACCACCATCACCACCATCATCACCATCATCATTACCACCATCACTACCACCATCACCACCACCATCATCACCACCATCATCACCATCACCACCACCATCACCACCACCATCACCACCATCATCATTGCCACCATCACTACCACCATCACCACCACCATCATCACCATCATCATTGCCACCATCACTACCACCATCACTACCACCATCATCACCATCATCATTACCACCATCACTACCACCATCACCACCACCATCATCACCACCATCATCACCATCATCATTACCACCATCACTACCACCATCACCACCACCATCATCACCACCATCATCACCATCATCATTACCACCATCACTACCATCACCACCACCACCATCACCACCATCATCACCATCAATACCACCATCACCACCACCATCATCACCACCATCATCACCACCATCATCACCATCACTACCACCATCACCACCACCATCATCACCACCACCACCACCATCACTACCACCATCACCACCACCATCACCACCACCATCATCACCACCATCATCACCATCATCATTACCACCATCACTACCATCACCACCACCACCATCACCACCATCATCACCATCAATACCACCATCACCACCACCATCATCACCACCATCATCACCACCACCATCACCATCACTACCACCATCACCACCACCATCATCATCATCACCACCACCATCACTACCATCATCACCATCACCACCACCATCACCATCATCATTACCACCATCACTACCACCACCACCACCACCATCACCACCACCACCACCATCACCACCATCACTACCATCACCACCATCACTACCATCATCACTGCCACCATCATCACCATCACTACCACCACCATCACCATCACTAGCATCACCACCATCACCACCACCACCACCACCATCACTACCACCATCACCATCATCACCACCATCATCACCATCATCATTACCACCACCACCACCATCACCACCACCACCACCATCACTACCATCACTACCATCACCACCATCACTACCATCACCACCATCACTACCACCACCATCACCACCATCACTACCATCATTACCATCACCACCACCATCACCACTGCCACCATCACCATCATCATTGCCACCATCACTACCACCATCGTCACCACCACCATTGCCACCACCATCACCATCACTATCATCACCACCACCACCATCACCATCACTACCATCATCACCATCACCACCACCACCATCATCACCATCATCACCATCACCACCACCACCACCATCACTACCATCACCACCATCACTACCATCATCACCATCACTACCATCATCACTGCCACCATCATCACCATCACCACCACCATCATCACCATCACCATCACTACCATCATCATCAACATCACCATCCCTACCACCATCTTCACCACCACCATCACTCTCACCATCATCATCATCACCAGGACACATTATTAGCATCATCATCATCACCATAAACATAATTATCACTAAGGTCACCGTTATCATCTCTACCATTTAAACACTTTAAGACATTATCTGATATAACCCTCCCAGCAATCTGTGGCACCGTTAATACTATGGCCTACTGGCCAAACCCCAGTGATGCTTTTGTGAGTAGTTTTATTGGCGCTCAGTTGGAGCACACTCATTCTTTTACTTACGGTCTGCGGCTGCTTTCTGATTCAGTGGGTCCAAGTTTAGTGATCAACACAATGGCAAAGCATAGACTCATTCTTAAAGCAATTGACCCCAGAACACATGCGTGTAAACCCTGGGGTTCATCGGTGTGCAAAGAAATCCTTGCACAAGTGCGCAATTACCTCTACAATGAGAGAGGGCCTGTCAGTCTGCAAGACTGGGTGTTATTAATTCAAAAATGAACCAAGCTTCTATGCCCCTCCTCGTCCCCCCACACTGGGTCCAGTGACCACTTAATACATAATCCCCCTCCCCTCCCACAGCAGGGTCCCTGATCTCTCTCAGTTGGAGTGCTGTCAAGGAGTGGAAGACCATCCATCTTTATGGGAAGTTATCTCTCCCAGCAGGACACTGCCTCCCCAGCCGCTGAAGCAATAGGACCCTGACAGGCATGATGCATTGTCCACGGGTCACCGTCACGCTCCAGGGCCAGGCTCCTGTGTAGGGAGTTCTGAAATCCAGAGGAACCGGGACGAGGGAACACCAGGACGGGGGCCAGTGATGGCTTGTGGACAGGGCAGGAAGATGGAGGTAGCACAGGCTAGCAGAGGGCAGTCTTTCCTAATAATAAATAGTAATAATATAATATCAAGCTCAGGGTCCTTACTCTGGGCTCAACTTAGTTCTCAGTGTTGTGCATTTATTAACGCTTACGTTGGACTTTCCTGGTGGTCCAGTGGTTAAGACTCCACCTGCCAATGCAGGCAATGTGGGTTTCCTGGTCCGGGAAGATTCCGCATGCCACAGAGCAACTAAGCCCATGTGCCACAGCTAGACAGTGGCCCCTGCTCACTGCAACCAGAGAAAGCCTGTGTGCAGCGACAAAGACCCAGTGCAGCCAAAGATAAACAAATTTTTTAAAAATTAAAAAAAAGAAACATGACCATGTTATCAGTCCATTTTATAGATGAGAAATAAGAGGTAAGTACTTTGTCCAAGGTCACACAGATAATAAGGAGAAAAGTCAAAACGCAAGCCTGGGACGTGTTGCCCTGAACTTCTCCTGAGGGCTGCAGGTTCCTATTGGGATGAAAGTGAGCAAAGGACAGCAGGTAAAAAGCCACATGCCTTCTTTACAACTGCGTTTTGTTCTGTCTTTTCTGGAAGGGTTTTTATGACAACAAAAATCTGAAAGGAAGATCATGCACCAGAAAGGGTTATGGCTGCTTGTGCATTCATTTATCCACAGATATGGAGTGAGTACTTCTGATTCACCCGCACTCTGCTGTTCTTACTGGGGAGATGAGGGGAAGCCTGAGTAAGTGTCCTGCTCCCAAAGGGCTGAAAACCTAACGCTGCAAACAGACATCAGTGCAACGCTCAGTGTGTGACTGTGAACTTGACAAGACGGGAGGGCTGCAGCGCTCTGAGCACGTGCAAGGACAGAGGTGGGGGGGGCGGGCCTGGGGCCCTCCCAACAGGAATGATACTTGCACTGAGATCCCAAAGAGGTAGAAGAGTGAACTCAGGGAGGGAAGAGCAACCAAAGAAGAAAGAAGGGTATGAGCAAAGTGCTGGGGCCTGGGGTCACGTGGTA